>NC_056725.1:231160925-231163425 GCF_019279795.1 Protopterus annectens | reverse complement strand
ACACACACACACACACACACACACACACATATATATATATATATATATATATATATATATATATATATATATATATATTAAGGAATATATCACATTTGGAAGGATGAACACCTTTACTGCATCTTTCCATCCTCATTGTAAACACCCTTCATGATCAACATAAAACCAATTTACTAATCTTCTCATTTATTTTTTCCCAGTCCTTCCTTTGTATCTCCCCTACATCGCCATATACCCTTAGCCACAAATATTTATCCCCCACCCCTCAGTACATGGTAAACCTACCTCTAACTCTATCCATCCCCATCCTTGACCACTTCAGATTTTTTTGAATGATATTAAGGTCCTGACTCTATCCCAAATTTAATAAAGCTATCCAGGTTGAAAGGCAGCTTCTTGTCTAACTCTTCTAATAAAATCATATGCTCATCTGCAAAGGAATACATATATTTCATCACCCAGAATTGCATGATTTTATTCATTATATTCTTTATCTGCTCTGTGTGACTATCTGTAGCTATCAAAATTAAACTTATGACAGGTGCATACCCTAATCCATTCCCTTCTCTAAAGCCACCCCCTGACCTCCACTTATTTAGCACAGTTAGACAGACTCTAATACATGAGCCTCTGTACAAAACCTTCATCCCTCTAATCAAGTTCTCTTCCCTACCAAACATCAAACAAAAATTCCCATCCTAAACTATCAAACGCTTTTTCAATATTCAGCAAAAGCACTGCAGTACTGTTTGTGTTACAGAGTTCAGCAAGGTTCTCCAGTTATCTGCAGATGACTTCCACTTAATAAAACTCACCTGTTTATCCTCCATTACCCATAGTAGCTATTTCTTAAACCTTTTTGCTAGCATCCATGTAACTATTTTGGATACCATGTTACATGATGAAACTCTTCTGCAATTCCACAGATCGGACTTTTATTCCTTCTTCGTATAAAGTACCATATACATTTATTTGTACTGTGAACATTTTCCCAAACATAAAATAATAATGAGCACCCTCATCAACTGCTTTTTCATGAAACTTAGTTAGATACCCATCCAGTTGTCCATCTTACTCACTCTTTAAATACCTAATCGTCTCCAGCTCTGCCCCAATCTTATTGAACTATTTATCTCCTTCCTCTTTTCTCCTCCTCCTCCTCCTTCTTCCAGTACTTCACTTTCCATCTCCTTAATAGCTTTTTTCATACCTATGTTGTGAAATAATTCTTCTTAGAAAATACAAAATTGTTCCCTAGATAATAAATATTTTTCCCTCCCACCTTCTTAGTCAGTCTTATCAAACCATATTCCTTTTGATTTTCGACTTCTAACATATTTGCTTAATAATGACTCTCCCTACGTTATGACCACTGAGTTTCTTTCCTCAGTAACTTTATCTTCACCTTGAGATTCTAATCACTTAATTGACTTTTTAATTGCTTATTGTTCACCCCAGTCCCTTCTGTATTATTTACAACTGATAGCTTTTTATGGCCCTCTAAGTCAGGCTTTATATAAAGAGTTGCGTGTATCAGTTGTTTTCCTTTATCCAGCTAAGGCCTTTGATAGTGTGCCTCATGAAATTGCTACTCATATTTTAAAACACAAGGGCAAACTAATTTGTACAATGAATGTAGTATTCACTGTAAGATGGAAACAGTGGGTTGTTGTTCATGGGCAGATACCTTACATGTTTCCTGTCTGTTTAGTTGTTCTGCAGAACTCATTCTTAGGGAAATATTATTTCATATTATTCTTCCTTTTTATTGTTATCACACAAACTTTAGGTAGCAACAAATTCTGATGTTAAAATTATGATTAGCATAATGAATAAGGATGTCATTGTTAACATTAATAATTATTTGACACTTTCAACTGGATTGGGAAATCTTGGCCCTTGCTTTGATGATGACAAGTATAAGCTTCAAGTATAAGTTCAAATCATTAAATTTTTTTGACAAAATAATTGTAACAGTTACTGATATGTTAAAGATCTATGAATAAGCCCATTTTATTTAATCTAATTCTTTTGACTGAGAAGTATTGAGCATTTATATTATTAGATGAAATTAATGTACAATCTCATGAGTAATGTATTACATACCATAATTCATTTGCATTAAGACTGTGTATCTAACACATTTTCTCACTCTGATGATAGCTCACGTCACCTACCCTGAATTATATGGTCATGCAGAAAAATAATGAATTCAGAAGCAGCTGTAAAGCAAATTATACATTTAATAAATTATAATGTAAACTTATCCAGCAAAATATGAAATGAAAAACTGTGAAAGCATTGACTATAAGAAATCATTATTCACTGGAGTCTCTTGATTCCAAATATGTCTGAATGCCCTAATCCACCAAGTCCTACTCTCTAGGAAGTATTGAGCTTTTACAGGAATATAAATACTTCATCTCAAAGAAATATTCCTGTTATACAGGAGCAAGTTTTTAATTCCAGCTCAGTTAAAGTGCATAGATTGCAGCTATAA
>NC_056725.1:231065925-231155925 GCF_019279795.1 Protopterus annectens | reverse complement strand
CAATAAGGTTACAGGACATGAAGGAAACATTTGAGGATGAATACTATTTTAAGAAGTAAAGGAAGCAACTGACGTTGCATCAAACAAAGTTGGTGCGCTAGAAGCATTTTATGAATAAATCACCAGGTATATAAAAGCCTAGGATATATTTAATGATGTCCACATTAAAGGATGATAAACCTAAGATAATTTCTGTTCAGTTTATTTCAGTCGATTTCCTTGTAAGAAAAAGAGCAAGAACTGTGGCAATTGTGGAAACATAAAAATGTGTGTAATGAAAGATTGACTTGTTTTTGTAGAATGAGATTTTTCTGAAACCACAATTCAACAGATATGAAGTGTGTAAGAAATGGAGATGGCAAAAATGAAATGTAGTTTGACTTTTCCAGGTGATTTAGATGTATTTTTTCCATCAGACATGCAATTGTTTGCTAATACAAATTCAGCTATGAACAGATGACAGGAAATATCACAAGTATAAAATCACAATATGAAAAAGA
This sequence comes from Protopterus annectens, assembly GCF_019279795.1. Classification (NCBI taxonomy): domain Eukaryota; kingdom Metazoa; phylum Chordata; order Ceratodontiformes; family Protopteridae; genus Protopterus; species Protopterus annectens. The sequence continues at coordinate 231,155,425 of NC_056725.1, read as the reverse complement.
TTAAACTTAAAATGTACATTAGAAATGCTGATACTTGAGCTCAGTGGCACAAGAGCATGATAAAGTGACTGATCAGAAGCAAAATGAAGAGTGTTTATGAGCTCCTTGGCTGATGTGCAATGGCCAGAAAGGCCTTGCTTGTACATTTGATTAGATTAACTGGCATGGATGCTGTTGCTCGCACACGGTGAGGTATCAATTCCTTGATATGTTAGTGCTGATTATATCTTCACTGGGTTTTGCAAAACATTCCAAAATGATCTTGCATTTATACTATCTCTGCATATTATTTAGGGAAATCCATTTAGGTAAACTTTTTGACAAACAATCTAATAAGCAGATTGATGTATTGTCCATGTATGGTTGACCATGTACTATTATCCAAATGTATAGCTGATGTTTAAAGAGTGCCCATTTCTATAAAACTTTTCTCTGTGGTTATAAGTTTTTAAAATGTATTTATGGTTTCAGTTTAGAGGTAGTCACAGTAAACATACTATGAGTATGCTTTATAAAGTCCATTTTAAAAGTTTGGAGTATTTTTGTCACACTGTAGTTTATTTAACTTTATATTTCAGCTTAGCTGTAGATGATATTCTAAAGTACTACTATATCAATGTGTTTCATATTAAAATGATAGAGATGTTTTCATCTTGTGTAAGGATGACCTATTCGAATTAGTCAAAAGCATTTTCACATATTAAAAGCTGTTCAATTTTATAAAACTGTAGTTATTAGGTTAAGTATCGCACTTTAGAGCTGTCCATTGCTAACAAGCTATTAGAATGTTTAATCCACCATTAAAAAATCCATGCTCATTTTCATGTAAAACTATTATTTATATAATTCAGATAAATCTGTATATACTTGTAATCAATGCTGCTGATACTGTACTGTATAGGTGTTTTAAATTAAGATGGCATGCACATTTATTTTATGACAGATGCTTTTGCATTATTGGATAAAAACATGTTTTTGCTGACATTTGCCTAAAATATACTATGCTAAATTAGATACAAAATGAAAACTGTGAAAATATATTTATGTACCATATTCTTGATTTAAGCTAAGTATGTATTATTCTGCAAATAGTAATGTGAAAATAATGACTCAGTAGATGTATATATATATATATATATATATATATATATATATATATATATATATATATATATATATATATATATATATATGGGTCCCCTTCACATGGTCGACATTTCAGAATGTCGAAGACCATATGGCCAAGACCATATGATTGACATTCGAAATGTCAGCCATGCGGAACCAGCATCTCTGTACAGTGTGGAATGGAAAGATTTCCATGTTCCAGACTGTAGTGCGATCTCAGAGTTGGTACATTTAAGTTCCGGGGAGTGTGGGGGTGGAGCCCACCCAGGGAGGTGAAGGGGGCATAGCCCCCCTGCTAGCAGTGAGAAGGTAAGTCGTTATTTATTTAGTTATTTATTTATTTTTTTTTTATTCCATGGTCAACATTTTAAATGTTGATCATATGGTCTCGGCCATATGGTCTTTGACATTCTGAAATGTTGACCATGAGAAATAGATCTATATATATATATATATATATATATATATATATATATATATATATATATATATATACACACACACACACACACACACATATATAAACATATATTTATAAAACATTGCGCATCTGCTTATGTAACCTGTATCAGTCTGTGGATAGCTATAGTGAGTACTTCAATTGCTAATAGTTAAGGTCATCCTGTATTAAGATGCTACTTTTAATGATATTTTCTGGGCTAAACTTGTATTGAAGATGACATTCTTGCCAGTCCTTTTCAACTAATGACCTGCTATGTTGTATTTAGATGAGTGGGGCTGGGTGACATGCTATTCCTTCTATAACTATAATCCTTTCTTCAATGATAAAGTTTGATAAGCGTAATTGATACTTGTTTTTAAGACAAATAAACTTCATGGATTGCAGCACAGACTGTAGATTTCAGTAGATAAGAAAATGTGTTAGATAGTATACAATATGACAAGACTGGAACAAAATGAGGGTTGCACTACTACAGAAAGCATTTCTTCGGTGAAAACAACTATGGACGCTAGTGTGAGGAATCTCTACAGGTAGCTGCCATAAGGCAATATGTGGGATATTTGATTGGCTGTAATCTGGTAAAGGGTTAATTGGAATCTTATGGAAGCACCATAGATATGAGATATGATGGAGAGGACATGCAAGCTGAGCAACACATTGACCTTAAAGGGGGGGGGGAATCAATGCAGTCAGATACTCACACTGGAGTGGTCCTATAACTTCAGTAGTTGAGACCAGATTGTATGCAGTTAGTCTAGTATTTCTGAATCTGGTATAATCCTGTGATGAGGGGTCATTTGCATACATTCTCCATATACTGAGGACTGTGGCTACATAATAGAGTAAAACTATTTATAAGGACTTACCCCCTGTGTAGCTGTCTTTATGAATTATCAGCCCTCCCCCATGGGGCATGATGTTAATTTTGTTTGGTAAATTTAGTCAGCAAGTAAAGTGATTATTCTTTAAACATTTCTTGGCAAGAATTCAGCTTAGTTAACTTCAGCCGGCATGTTGATTTGAAAAATGTGATAATTGTCAAACTATTGATTTAAACAAATCAACAGAGCAGTCTCAGCTGTACTGCTTTGGGTATTTAAAAGTACAGCTAACAGTTTGGATTTGTTTTATTAGTTCTCATAGGATTCTATTGAAAGCTTCATTTATTTTGAATTAATGTAAATCTTTCATCTCTTGAATTACTGGAAAATTCACGTTGTTAAAGTTAATTATACGTATAATGCTAGCATTACTAAAAGATATAGCATTACATTTATTTACATTAAATTCACAATAATCAATATCATGTGAACATGGACATTTGTTGACATCAGTAAGATACTTGTATAGGTTTTCTGAGGCCTCACTATGTGACAGAACCATGTTTTATACATAAGAAATGCTGATGTTCTCTTGTGAAGAATTTCAATCTCACACTTTCACACATGTAGAAAATTAAAAAGAAATATAATTTAGAAGTACACAGCAGAAAGTCAAGGCAACCAGGCTTTCTAGTTCACACAGAAACTATGTATAATTTGGGTGCAAGCTTCATAACATGAACTACTCAACCTTTTCCTGCAAGAAATCTGCTGGTCAAACAAGTAGTTATTCCACAGTAGAGAGGGAGATGGGGAAAAAAGAAATCACTCATTGAAATGTGTGCTGAGGCACAGATATACCTGCTTTTCTCCCACCACCTGGGAAGGATAATGTACACATATGAGAACACAGTCACTGTGGACCATCTGAAATGGACATAATTAGGCCTTGCTAGATTCCAGTATCAACCTTTCTCTAATAGTCTTAGCACTAGCACTCTGATTGCTGACCTGTATCTCTAGTCTGAAGTTTGTGCATGTGTGTGTGTGTGTGTGTGTGTGTGTGTGTGTGTGTGTGTGTGTGTGTGTGTGTGTGTGTGTGTGTGTGTGTGTGTGTATAAGCACGTGTACTTGTGTATGTACACACATGTACTTGCGCATGTATGTATGTGATGTACATGTATATGATTGCACTATAACTGGTCATCTACATTGCAGTAGAAAGTGCTTGATTTGACTATTCTATTAGTCCGCTTGTTGACTTTTGATACCATTTAACTGTGCTTTGATAGACTACAGTGCATATATAGGGTATTGCACTGGAGTCATGGCTATGCAACCATGCAGTTATTATATATAAGTATAGGGATTTGTATATGAAGCTCTGACATTGGCAGTGTGGGGCAATCCCACTCAACATAAATGCATTATTGTTGGTGATCTGTGATGTTGTTTGTGCTGTGTGTATATTGTTTGTTTTACTCAACAATTGTAAAAGGAGGTTTATTCCTGTTCCTTTGAAACTATTTAAATATACAGTACAATAGTTAATGCTGCTGTTTGGATCATGAGCCAGGGACAGTCCTTTGTTTATTGGTTCATAGGTGTGCACTAGACTAATGACCACAACGCCCTTTATAAGCCTAGCCATGCAACCCAAATCTCTGACAAGTTCTGGTATCATTGATAAGTGTAATCAGCACCTTAGGAGCTGAAACATTACAAGCATGGGCCGGTGGGATGAACCACTTAGAGATTACCTGTGTCCATTAGAGACTTAGGTGTCAAATCCAGGATAAATTTTCTGTTTCCCATCCAATTGTCCAAGTTACATTTGATTGGGTTAGAGAGGAACTCTGCTTCACATGGATAGGGAGCCTTTTCGAGAGAAGGAATAGTCTCTGGGAAACATATCTGTCTCTCCAGCAGGTCCTATTTGTATCACAGGCAAGGTTTAAGTCTTTGAAATGGGTAATTCTGGTGCTTTTTGTTTAGCAGATATGCAGGAGGTCCATCACAGAGGGATTTGAAAATGCCTTGCATGCCAGGCTTAGATCTACCCTCAATAATCTGTAGGAGACAGAATACAGGGATAGGGCCTTGAGGTGGTCTAGACAGGACATGCTACTTATGCCCTGTATTCTTTTAGTGAGGAACCTCTGTGGTCGTTCCACTTGTTGGATATGCCTGGTAAGGTACATACCAAAGTTGGCATTGTACTCAATGATAGGTCGGATGAATGCTGAATACAGTGCAACAATGACTTCCTTGAACCTAGATGCCATAACTTTGCATACAAGTTGCACAACATAGAATGATTTCTTCACTACTGTAGGCACATGATGGTCAAAGGCTAGATTACTGTCCATGTGTGTTCCCAAGTCCTGGACTACTGGGTCAACTCTTAGGGTGTGTTTTCAATATGATAGGTTCCAGGGGTGGATGACTTCCTGAAGGATACTGTTATGCATTTCTTGGCATGTAGTTTGTTTGTCAGTGTCAGCACTTTCTGGATGTCCAAATTTGCCATCATCTGCAAGTCTGGTTAGGCAGAGGCCATTGCATTGGCCTTGACTTCAGAGAAGTAAATCCAAAAAGGAGTGGCCTCAGGACCGATCCCTGAGGGACTCCGTTTGTGACCCGCCTCTTTATAGAGATGGACTTGCCAATTCTAACTTCCTGGATCCTGTCTCTGAACCAACTGGCTATCCACTGGGTAGCATAAGTGTTTGTACCTAACCTCTTAAGTTTGTCAACAATGCTTGAGGGGAGGATTGGGTCAAATGCCTTTGCCAGGTCAAGGTAGGCAGTCTGAACCATTTTGCCCTTATCTGTTGCTTTGGAGACCTTGTCAATGAAATCCACCAGGTTGAGTAGGCATGACTTGCCCTTGATGAAACCAAATTGGGTTGGATACAGTGTCTGGAGGTTTCCTATGTCATTATTTATCCTTTCCATGATAATTCTTTCCATGAGTTTGCATATGAGACTAGTGAAACATATGGATCTGCATTTCCAGGGCCTGTAGATGGCCCACCTTTGTGCAGAGGGAAGACTGTTGCTGTTCTCTATTCATGAGGCACAAAGCTTGTTTAGAGGCTACAGTTAACGAGCAATTCTAGGGAGCCTATTAGTTCATGCTTTGTTCTATTTACAATGAATCTAAGGGTATTGCCTGGGCCCATTGATGCAGTGTTCTTGGCCTTAAGGAGAGCATTAGTTGTAATTCAGTCATTTGGAGGAATGACTGCATACATACAATGTGTACTGGCATAACCATGTTTGACAATGTGAACGTCAGCAATAGTTGTAGTTGACGTATGCTTGTCACCTCACAGCAAGAGGTTCTCCAGTTCAGTTCTCAGCTGGGATGTCTTCTGTGCAGAGTCTGTATGTCTTCCTGTGTTTGTGTGAGTTTTTCCTGTTGCTCCAGTTTCCGCCCACATTCCAAAGACATGCAGAAGGTGGATTGGACATTCTAAACTGGCCAAAGGTGTGAGTGTGCAGGTGAGTGTGTGGTGTGGAAGAATAACTGCAGCAGGTCAAGCCACCCAGTGGTGTAAACCTGCTCTAGATAATTGTCACTGTTGAAGTTACATCCCTACCCCATTTGAAAAAAAAATGGGAAAAGGGGTTGTGGATGGATGCACTCACTCTTATATTCATGCATATGTGTGTGTTTTGTATACACACGTGTGTGCGTGTGCGTGTGTGTGTGCACTTCCACTTGCAAGCTTGTGTATGTATGTATCTTTTAATAAACGTTTAATATGATTACAATACTTGACCCATTGAGATCATGAAACCATTTAACACAAATGAATCAGTGACATTAATTAACAGGAATTATGTTGATTCTAACAAATGAGTCTTTCAAAAATGGAATGAAATAGAAAGAGTCACTTACATGTTACAAAATACAGCCTTATAATAGAACAAAATGTAGTGCAGTAAGATGTAAACATTTTATGAATAGTTAGACTGTTAAACTGTATAAGCTTAACCTCGTTTGAATTATTGAATATCAAATTTAGTAACATTTTAGGAACCATAGAGGAATAATTAATACTGGAAGAAGCTCATCTAAGTAACAATAGCAATTATCAGGCTTGAATAAATTTACCCTAAGTATATCTGCATAGCTTAATTAATCATGCTTAAGCATATGTCAATATAAATATATGTGTCTACATAAGTGTGTAGGCTGAACAGTTAAGGGAAGAATGCATTTGATTAACTAATTATTCCTAGATCAGTACCTGTTTAGTCATGCATGCCTCCCCATCATTTCTTCCTGAAATCATGATTAATTAAAGTTTTAAGCAAGGTGCTTATTTATTCTGAAATGCAGTTTCCTTTTTCTTCCTCTTAGCTATGAATTCTTTAGCTGTATATATATCCCTTAAGATTTGCCAGCAATCAGCAATTTGGAGTGGGTAGACAGCTTTCTAGTGTCTTGTAAAGGATTACTTAGCAGCAAGGGCCAGTAAAGGATTGAATGCAGGACCTGCAGGTCTAGAAAAATTCCACATACTAAGTATTTTGTCTCTATTACTGTAGTATGGTTATTATATCTTCAGCTTTGTTCCAGGATAGCATCCAAAACCGGCTATGAGAGGACAACTCCGGAATGTGTGCTCCCAGGAGGGATTGTAGTAGGTTGGAATGCAACAGCAGCAGCAGCAGCTGACACGACTGATGTCTGAATTGTTAGCTTGCGAAATTATCTGAGGTTGAAAGTAATTGATATAAACACTGCAGCAATGCTACCAGCAGGGTTTATGATGCATAGAATTAGAGATGCTCACCTCAAGGTTATTGTGCAGAGTCTGAACTAGAAGTTCTATGGCTAAAATAAATAACAATGGCATTGAGCGACATTCTTGTCTAACCTCTTTGCAGATATTAAAAGACTGAGGGATAAATAAGTCAGTTCTAATTGCTGCTGCTGCTCCTTGTTAGAAGGCTGCTCTGAAGAAGGAAAGCAGAATAGCCTTAGAACTTCAAACAAATTATGCCATTTGATGTTGTCAGATGCCTTTTCTGTACCTACTACAATCTTTGTTACAGCCATAGTGCCACTCTCAAGATGTGGTGCCAGGATGCTCAATTCTTAGCAATCTGTCACAAAAATGCCAGGAGAGTGATGTTTTCTAAATATCACCGTTTATTCACTTTAAACGCAAAAATAAAATACGTTTTTCGTTCCACTAAATTGCGAAACTTCTTCAGAAAAAACACTTTACTCACAATGACGCTTATATTTATAACTTCTTAGGTATTTCCTACTAAATTGGCACCAAAAACACATCAATTAGCAATTTAATTTACTTAAAGTTATCTTAACCATAAAATATTAAATACTATGAATTTAAATAAATATGAATAAATATATATAAATAAATAAATATTCCAAACTTCTCAAATCAGTGAACAAATTTTAGTCAAGTGCAGGCACACAAATTTAATCCCGAAAAACATTTAAAAATTATTATTTTTTAAAACTTAATAAAAAATATATATATATATATATATATATATATATATATATATATATATTTATAAACATATATATATATATATATATATATATATACACACCCATACTTCATAAATTTCATAAATAATACCATTTCTATTAAAATTAAAATTAAAATGATGAAATAACCATTTATGAGGGTGCGTTTTTAATGAATGAAATTGTATTATACTTTATACATAAATTTCCCATCTAATAACACAGCAAATTTATCGCAAATATCAAAAATATCAGATTTATGACTTTTATAAAATTATTATAAAATTATAAATCATATTTACACTTTATAAATACATTATATAAATACATATATATAATATGTATAATATACTCAAAATACTAAAAAGACATTCATATATAAAAAATATATAAGTATAAATACAATATAAATAAAAATGTATTAATATTTATCTCATCTGACTTTTTAACTTTAACAAGCACATTATATTGCATTTGTCATTTAGACCTGGATACACATAGGCATTAAGCCTGATTTGCCATAAAAGTTCATTTTTCTCAAGCATTAATGATACAGGTCCACATCTTTCATCCTGATTTACTTGTTGTATAATTTTAAACTTAAACTTATGACTAGGGAACATTATTAAGTGTCTTGCTAAAGCATTTTCTTCTTTATGCTGATTTATACATCTTAAATGCTCCAATACCCTCTCCTTAAATTTTCTATCCGTCTTGCCAACGTAAAAACATGGTCAATTCTTAGCAATGCCTTCCTAGTCTGATGGATGGATTCAATAAAGCCTACACAGTATGTTAAACTGTGTGCACATCGTGGTGCAACTCACACATGGTACTGCACTGTTTCATATTCAGTAAGCAGCTCTACAAGCCGTATAGAGCCGATCAATCATGGTAAACATCATGGCATGCTAATTACTACATAAGCAGCTGAACTGTATGCTAATCAACCAATCCAAGATGGAGGAACTGTTCAACAAGCTATAAAGCAGCTGCGTAGACTCAGTGCTGGTCCCTGTGAATTCCAAATCCTATTGGAATACAGCCACAGAAACTGCTCTATATGGAAACAATATTAGAGGCTGCTATTATTCTTATACATGTGTATGGGCAACATGCCCAAGTCTATGCTGTCACTGCTGCTAATAGACCTCAAACAAGGAGTAAACTGTTTGTACCCCATTTAACTTTTCACAGTTTGCATGAGGTAGAAATTGTAGAGCGCTACAGGGTGGATAGAGACACACTACAGGAACTCTGCAACCTCAGTCATCCTCAACTGAGTGCAAGGTCAATCAAGGGGAACAAATACCAGTGGAGACTAAGGTATGTGAAGCACTTAGAGTATTAGCTACAGGACCCTTCCAGAGACCAACAGGGGATATGCTGGGGATGTCACAGGCATCAACATCCAGGATCCTACAGCAATTCCCGAATGCTATGCTATGACATGCCAGTGACTACGCACATTTTCCCCATACACTTGAGGACAAAGTTTCAACTATGCAGGATTTCTACCCTGTAGCACACTTCTCTGAAATGTTGCGTGTCACAGACTGCATGCACATTGAAATCAAAGCACCACCCAGGGAACAGGGAAGGGTGTACATAAACAGAAATGTCTTCCACTCCATTAACTGCCAGGTTGTGTGCAAAGCTAAGAGAATCATCATGAATATGTTTACTGGCAACCCAGGCAGTTACCACAAATCTCATTTCTAGCACAATTCACAGCTGTATTAAAGGTTTTCAAGGGGGATATCCCACAAGGTCATTTACTTGGGGATGCAGAGGATGCACTTGAGCAGTGGCTGATGGTGCCCATCACACACACACACACACACACACACACACACACACACACACACACACACACACACACACACACACACGCACACGCACACACATGCACACACACACATACACACACACACACACACACACACACACACACACACACACACACACACACACACACACACACACACACACACACACCTAAGAATGCTATAATGAGGCACATGCTCAAATAAGAAATATCCTAGAGAGTGTGTTTGGGCTGCTGAAGTCATGGTTCTGATGCTAGATACATCAGGAAGAGCCCTGCAGTACAATCACCATAGTTGTGCTGAAATTTGCACTGTCTGTGCTATCCTTCACAATATTATCCTGAGAAAACAGCTTTGGCAAGATCACCAAAGCGGCACACATCCCACCACCACTGGCAAGATCACTACAGCCATACACAGGTGAGGAGTCAGAGGCAGAACCACCAGCTGCTGTGGATGTAGGTAGATGTAGGTGTGCACAGTATGCTCTGGCCAGGAGGCAACATATAGCACACATGCTCATTACCTAAGGGGGTAAAATTGTCATCCAATGGACATACATGTGGTAAAATGTATGCCAGACAATGCTCATAACCATTAATTAACCATGTAATGGCTGTGTACTGCTAGCATCATAGAGAGTCAGACCTAATTTAAAAAACTTGTACCTGCTGGTCTATCAAGGTAAGTGTTGAACCTGAAATAGGAAAATAAATGGCTAACAATACAAATGAATGACAGATCCTTGTATAATGCTACTTCCTAATGTAACTAACTAGAAGGTAGGTGATTTTTACAGCAATGACATCAATATGTGACAGCAATGACTTATGTCAATACATGTGCTCTCTATCAACCAATAGGCCTCATGCATCAAAGATGCACAAATTACAAAAACATGTAAGAAAACATTGCAATTTTCAAAAGAGCAACACAAACTATATATATATGTGGATATATGGATTCACTTCATAACATTGAAATATCAAAATACTGAAACTCAAAACACTGAAACCAAAAATACTGAAAGTTCAAAATCTTGAAAACTCAAAATACTGAAACTCAAAATACTGAAAACAACATAAATCATAACAAGTAAATATATATATACCACACCCCTGCTAATTAAATATATCAACTCCAAGATTGCACATAGTGTAGTTAAGTGCAATCTTGGAGTAGATATATAATTAGTAAGCCCCGGGGTGTAGTTTAGGCCCCCTGCATATGTTGTTTAAGCTTGTTTGCAATTATTCTGATTTATGTTGTCAGCTTTTTGAGTATCAGTGTTTTGAGTATTCAGTATTTTGAGCTTCAGTATTATGAAGTTTTGTCATTTTCAGTATTTTGAAGTTTCAGTGTTATGAAGTGAATATATATATATATATATATATATATATATATATATATATATATATCAAAAGACTTATGTATCACTGAATCCAAAAGATAGAAAAGCAAGGATATGGCACAGTTATCACCATTTGCACAGGGTGTTGGGGGGGGGGGGCAGGAGGCCAAGGCTAACACAAAAGCTAGTGAGTATGTGAGTAAGAAATACAGGCAGGCAGAAATATGGATGAATTATAAAATGGCCAGTGAGACAGAATGAGCTGTAAGTCTCATGAATGACCCATATAACTGTTATGACTGCGTGTGTCTGTATGATCACTCGAGGTGAGACCTGTGTGTGAGTGCCTACAAGAATACAGCCAAGCTGTGTGCTAGCTCTCCACACTGGCATGTTGGAGAGGTGTGAGCCATGCATGGTAGAGGTAACAGTTCATCATCGTCATCCTCAACTGTGAGAACTGGCTGTGCCAGGATTTGCAGTGGCACATCCATGCCCATGGTCAGATATGCTGCTGCTACCTGAACATGACTGATGTCTGCTGGAAGACACCTCCTCACGACTATGCCCAGGACAATGACCCCATGGCCTACCAGGTCTGGGTGTGGATTAGAGTTGCCACCTTTTCAAGTGACCAAAGTGGGACATTCTTTGTAGAAATGTCAGATTTTGCAGGGCAAAACATACCCACAACCAGTGCAAAGAACAGAGCTTCACTTTATTGCCAAAGTAAAATCTTATTCTTGTAGCATTTGAGTTGCATATGCTATTTCATATAACATGTAGGTGTTTCAGATATAAAATAACAGTTTTATGCAACTATTAAAGAAAACTTTGGAAATATTTATTAGCGTAAAATCTCAGGACATTTGCGATTTTTCATTTTTTTTTTGCAGGACACAACTGCCCAAAGAGGGACAGGTGGTAACCCTAGTGTGGACACCTCAATCACTGATGGAGCAGTGCCACTACAGGAGCATGATCAGGTATGGCCACATTGCACATTGGCTAACATCAGATGATGCTGCTGACCCATGTCCACATTGATGCTCTCCCTCTCCCAGCAGATGTTCCATTACAGACACTGCCCATTTCATTGTGTCATTCAGCCAATTAATAGAATCAGCCATATGGCAGAGATGGTCACATGTTACTCTATGCCGCATCTACATCCCTAAGCATGTTCTTAGAGGCCCTAGTGAAACATGCCTGTGCCTCCATGATGGCCCTAAACATATGTTGAGTGGCACATAAAGACACACCAGAATGAGGTGGAGGGTAGACAGAAGGTCTCCTCAATGGCACCCCTAACAACCCTCCTGTGTGGCACCTCACCCATACTTTGGCTAAGGATGGAGTCAACTGGAACTGAAGCTGCAGTAACCACACTACCTGATCAAGTGTGTCACCCTCCATCTGATAACTGAGGGCTCAGTGGAATAGGTATGCAATGGCCTACTGACTGTGTCTAAGGGAAATATAGGTGATGGCTGAATGTCAACCTTATTGTCAGATTCAACATCTGCACCCCCTGACTGTGCTTCTGTTTGGCCACCATCATCATCAGAGTCTGCAGATACTCTGACATTAGGTGGTAAGAGTCCTTCACTTCTACTGTCAGGATCACCTGTGATAATAAGCAACAGACATATGAAAGAAATTAATGCATACACTAAATATTTAAAACAATTGATATGATAAATTAACACTGGTCACACTGTTACAGATGGGACAGCAATTCACACAACACTCATTGAACCCACTTCACACATACAGATAAATACATTTCTCTGACAAATTTTCATCAATAATCAAATAAAAATATTTGCCTTACCATGTGCAGATAACTCCACACTTGATCGGAAGGATCGTCCTAGAAGAAATGAAGCAAGGTAAGGATACAATTGTCACAATTGTAGTAACACAGGGGGTACATTGAATACACAATTTTTGGCTATATGTCCGTTAAGAATAATTTTAACTGAAACATGACTGACACATCCACCCAAACCCCATGTGTAATGAATAAAAACATGTTAACTGGGAGCATTACTCTAGCTCCAACACCCTAGCCCAAAGGTTCCTAGAATTTATAAAGTCAAATGCAATGGAACAACTTGTTACCACTCCCACAAGAGGAGAAAACATACTGGACCTGATCATCACCAACATGGGGACTCTATGCTCCTGACCAGAAGTGTATCCCTCACTGGTAAGATCAGACCATAAACTAATCTCACTGGATATTCACATCCTGAGCCCACCCCCAGCCCAGAAAACCACAGTGAAAAACTTCTCTAAAGCAAATTTCACACTCCTCAAAACTGAGGTGGAATCCTTCAAAGCCCCCGGGCCTGTGGAAAATATGGCCCAGACCGCAGAATCCTTTATAAATGCATTCTATGAACACCTTCAGGAATGCATGGATCATGCAATCCCAAATAAAACCAAGACCCAATCCTCCAAAAGCAGGCGTCCTGTCTGGCGGACCCCAGCCATAAACAAACTATACAATAGAAGGAGGAAGCTACTACCTGATAGAGCAAAATCCCAAAAAGGGAAGGCATCTTTGATCAGTATTAGCAAAAAATTACGGGCACTCATAAAATCGTCTAAGGCCAGCTTCGAAAGAAAAATTGCACAGGACACTAAGGATAATCACAAGGCTTTCTTTAGTTATGTTAGGAACCTGGGTGGGAATTCCCAGATATGCTCAGAATTAGTCCAAAATGACAAAAAATACACCAAACCCACAGACATTGCCAACAACCTAGCTGACAGGTTCAGCGCAAACTTTTCTCTCCCCACCAAAAGGGCAAATATCTATCCCAGCAGAGTGCTGCCCCCCTGACATCTCAGATGCTCAGGTAAGAGCCGCCTTCTCCAAAGCAAAAAACAGAGTATCAATGGGACCAGACAGTGTCCGGGCTGCATCCTACATGAACTCCAAGAAGAGCTAAACCCAAACATAAAACTACTGTTCAATCTCAGCCTTACTACAGGATATGTACCCAAAGAGTGGCATACAGCAACAGTGGTCCCTCTCCACAAAGGTGGTGCCTCAACGGATCCTGGAAACTATCGCCCCATAAGCCTGACTAGCTTGTTCTGCAAAGCTATGGAAAGGATCTTCATAGACCTCATAAATAAAGATATTGGGGACCTACAGAGACTGGATCCTACCCAGTTTGGCTTTGTTAAGGGCAGATCCTGCCTCTTAAACCTGGTCAATTTCTTTGAAACAGTCACAAAGGCCATTGACAAGGGGAAGGTGGTCCACACAGCCTACCTGGACCTCGCAAAAGCCTTCGATACAATACCCCACTCGGGCATTACAGATAAGCTCACCAGCTTAAATATAAACCCCTATGTCACTAGATGGGTTGCAAACTGGCTCAAGGACAGAACCCACATGGTTAGAATTGCTGGAGCCATGTCAGACTCCAAATCAGTTACAAGTGGCATCCCACAAGGATCAGTCCTGGGACCTCTCTTGTTTGGTATATATTTCTCGGAGGTACAGGCCAACATGGAAGGACTGTGGCTGACCAAGTTCGCAGATGACTGTAAACTAGGCGCCATAATCGACTCTCCAGCCGACACAAGCATCCTACAAAAGGGCCCCATAGAAACAGACAACTGGTGCTAGAGCCATGGCCTCAAGCTAAACGCCAAAAAGTGTATAGTCATCCCCTTTGGAAAAAACAAAGTGCCCACAAATTAACACATAGGTGGTAATCCATTAAGTACGGAAGAAGTAATTAGGAACCTGGGGACCCAAGTTGATAGCAATCTCTCATTTGAAAACCACGTGGCCAAAGTGGTTAGAAAAACATTTTATATAGCCCACCTAATCATGAAGGGATTCACATCTAGATCAGGGGAGGTCATCGTGCCTCTTTACTCATCCCTCATCAGGCCCATAATTGAGTACAATGCCCCTTTTGGGATGTACCTTACCAGACACCTGCAGCAACTAGAAAGACCCCAAAAGTACCTCACCAAGAGGATCAAAGGGCTCAAACAGATGTCATATGCTGCCCGGTTAAAGAAACTCCAGCTCTACTCAGTGGCATACCGCCTGTTAGGAGGTGATCTGTGCCTGATGTATAAAGCCATGTCCAACCCGGAATTAATGGACATGCTGCACCTTAGAAAATCCAAATCCCATCGAGCTATGCGCTCGAGAGACTTGAACCTCAGCACTGAAATAAATAGGACATGCTGGAAGGACAGATTCATAACCCAGAGGCTCCCTTCACTCGGGAATAAAATCCCAGTCCAGGTTAGGAAGAGTCCCTCATTGACTCTCTTCAAGAGGAATCTTGATGAGTGGATGGGAGATCATAGGTTTACCCCGGGTATCACTTCTGTGTCACTGTTAGACAGAGGCACAGTATACTAACCTCGAAAAAGGGCATAGCAAAATTAATTTAAAATGGGTGGCGAAAGCCAAACATGCTCTGGCTAGGCTTATAAATGCCCTAGGGCAGATAGCCTAGTATGAACCTATGAACCTATTAAGTATATTAAGTTATCAATAAGTTCATCCAAAAAAAAAACACCATGAAGTATTAGTTAACACAAACAAATGAGAGTTTACAATTGTATATGTCTTGTAAATACTGTGGAGGTAATGGAATTTGCTTGTATGCACAATGATTTGCTTTCCCATTGCAAAATTGTTATTGTGGCAAAGAGAGAGATAAGACACCCCTAGTATGTTCTTTAGTTTCATTAATATGATAGTTCAAATCTAGAGTTGTGTAAAAATATGTAAGGTGTGTTAACATGTATTTTATTTTACAATGTTTTTTTATTTATTTTTTAATGTTAATATTTGCATGACTTGTGGCTTAGATCAAATATGGTGAAAATGATAAAATTAATGAAAGCTGTTCTTCTGATAAAGACAGCATACATTACAGTTGTAAATCAAGTGTGTGTATAGCACACCTGGTAAACATGATGAAGCACATAGAATATGTAGATCATGGTTCAAGTCCCACATTTATCTTTTAATGATGAAAACTAAGAAAAACATTTTACAAGAATAATACATGTTGAGCTTTGCTTTTCTCTTTTGCACATTGCACACCTGGATGCAAGCACAGCATAATCCCCCAGAGAACAAGGAGATATTGTCAATTTCTAAAAAGATACAGTGCTACATCTTTTGCATTCCATCATGCAAATACAATAGGCGGCGTTGCATGGTGGTCAGCAAGCTTTCTCAACACCAGCAGTTCCACAACACCTGCAGACAATAAGCAGACAATGTCTATTTCAAAAAGATACATTGTTACATCTTCTGATTCCCCTTTTGCAAACACTCTAAGTAGCATTGCGTGGCGGTTAACATGCGTCCACAACACCTGCAGACATAACATTGCAACATGTGTGCTCTTCCATTGTGCAAATAAGCTAAGTGGCATTTTGTGGTGGTCAGCTCTCATACACAGTACTGAGTGTAAAAATTACACTTGCTGCCTAGCTCTTCCTGTAGCAACATGTTTCAATTAATTCCCACAATGCAGGTGAACAAGGGTTCTAATCCAACAAACTCTAACTTTTAATAATGCAGGTCCACTGTAACTTATAAAAAAAATAATAATAAAAAAATTATACATAAAAATAACTATGTATAGCAGATGGATTGAGCATGCACATTCTATCATATTTATTTTATATGTCTAACTGCGGTTATCAGTACAATCATGGTTCTACAATTAAACATTTACTTTCTGCACTTTCATGTTACACACATACACGGTTAATCACTAAACACTTTAATGTGCATATATAACTAATGAGCATGTGTGACAAACATGTCCTCAGTTGCAATGATCAGTCTGCACAGTAATGACTGTAAAAAATACACCTGCTCCACAGCCTTCCCTGCGGCAAATGGTGTTAGTTAATTGTCAAAATACAGGTGAGCCATTGTTCCAATATAGCAAACTCCACATTTTATTAATACTGTTCCACTGTAATTTAGATTAAAATTAACAATATACATATAATTATGCATAAAAATGACTATGTTTATCAGTGGATATACAACAATACGAGAATATGGAGGAGACAGAGGATTCACGAAGCAATTACAATTAAATGCTGTAAGTTTGAATAACTTTTTAAATGATGGTAATGAGTATCAGCTTATTACTAATACCACTAGCGATTACCACATTTATAATTATAGCCAAGCCATTTTAACTATTGAACATGCTGACATTTTTAGTAAAGGTCTTACCTATGTGCCAACGAAAAGGGCTAAAATCACTGACTTAATAACTGAGTTAAAGTTGTTTACGAGAAAGATGAATTTAGCTGTTATACATCAAGAAGGGACAAGCCTTGAAAACAATCCCATGCATGTCCCCAGTTTAAAAAATCCACCGCTGCATCCAAGAATAAAGTTGTTTGAAGAAATTTGTGAGCTTGACTTTAGACATCTTGTTCAGCATAATAAACGACAAGGACAGTATTTTAATAATTTTTCTAAGGCTCAACAAGATATGTTAAATGAATTAAAAACTGCCAATGATGTTCATATTATGCAACCTGACAAGGGGGGTGGACTTGTGATTATGAATGTATTTGATTACAATCAACAACTGTTGCATATATTATATGATGAAGCATATTCTGAAGTGTCTATAAATGAGATCAGTATATCTTACTCTAGAATTGATTATATGCTAGAGGACATGTTATGGCAAGGGCAGATCACCAATGAAGCCTCTCATTACATGCAGGTGAAAAATCCCAGGATTCCTGTGATGTTTGGAGCACCCAAGCTTCACAAGGACCTGCAACATCCACCTATGCACCCTATAGTAGATGGCAGTGGTTCAAAAACTTATTATATAGCAAAATATATTGACACGAAGTTAAAAGATAAAATAAAAAGTTTACAATATATTTGTCACGATTCTTGGGATTTTCTTACTAAGGTAAACATCTTACCTATTGAAAAAATTGAAGAAATTGTATTTATTACGGTGGATGTAAAGGATTTATTCATCTGCATACCGCAACAGTTAGGTATCACTTGGTTCACTGATTTTTTCTTTGATATCATACCCATACCTCAATGTGAACTCAACACATTGACAGATTTAATAGAACTAGTTTTGTCCAATAATTACATCTATCATGGTGGACATCACTTCAAACAAATTAAGGGGGTGGTGATAGGGTTCTCCTATAGGTACACTATATGCAAATGTCATTATGGCAGTTTGGGAACATAGATATTTGTTTCCGTCTGAATTCATGCAACATATACAGGTAAATACTCAATTCTTGGATGACTTGTTTTTTATTTGGAATGGTCCCTCAGAATTAATTGAGGAATTTATAAAATATATCAATGCCACTACTGATTTTTTGATTTTTTGACTTTTACATATGAATCAGATAGGTATAGCATTGCATATTTACCATTTTATTTGTATTCTTTTCGCAATAAACTCTGGTATATTTTCACCGTTTGTCCGTTTTGCTATTGTGCTTCTGGATTTGTTTTTCAAGTTTGTGGTTCGTTCTTACAGTTTGGTATGGCTTTTGGCAGCACGCAAGATGTGGCAACTGCGGTAACTAGAGCAGAATTTGATAATTTACAGCAGTCGGTTACAAGTTTAACGCAATTAATACAGCAGCTTTCCGGCAACAATGGTGTTACAAGGTTGCCGGATTTTGGCAATAATAGACTGGATAGTGTTGAAAGTTTGGACAGTATACTGCCGGGTCGGATACAGATTCATGAGCCTGGTGAGACAATGAGAAATGGTACTAACAATTACACTTTCCATTTGAATCAATGGTTGAATCAAGTGCAACAAAATGGTATAGGGAGAACTGTAAACGCTCCAAGTTTTTCAACTATGCTGGATGAATTTCATGATTTAGTGTGGCACTATTGAAAACTTGTACATGAGAATGTGTATTTTAATGAATGTATAAAAAGGCAACAATTGCCAAAGGGTCTCAGATATTGGAACTATCCAACAGGCTTGAAGGAACACAATGCTTTTCATAAGGACTTGGTACAACTATTTGATCGGCAGGGGTGTGAGTTTCTCCAGGTACTAATAAAACATAATACAATACTTATGGATGAACTCAATATTAAAATAGAAGAATTTGATAATAAAATTAAACAGCAAACAGCATTCTCTGCCTGCCAAAATCAGTATTTTGAGATTTTTATGCAAATTGATAAATATAGCAGTATTGTGGTGGAAAGAAAAACCTCTGGGTGCTCCGGTTTCCTCCCACATCCCAAAGACATGCAGTAGGGGGATTGGACACTCTAAATTGGCCCTAGGTGCAAGTGTGTGCATGTGTGTGTGCCTTCTGTGGAAGGTTGGGCACTGGGCTGGCAACTCAACACCGTAAAACTCTACTGCCAGTCATGAGCAGACAGATGATCCGCTGTGGCGACCCCTAACTGGAAAAAGCCAAAAGAAGAAGAAGATACAATTTATACCCCCAATACATGATTGAAAAGTTAACTCATCTAACAGTTACATCAGCATCCAACCTATAAACTATTACCAACTGTCACCTTATCCTTCTTAATTCATACACTGCCTTCCTCTGTTTGGCAGTGTTGCTCTCCACTTAACATTGCCCAGACATGGTTTGCATCATTGTGCAAATTTGTGCACTGACCATTAAATGCAATATCATGAACTGACGGGAAAATACTTTAACCATTGCTGTATAACCTGTGTGAACATGGCAGGAGCATGAAAGAAAGGTGCTCAATTTAGGGCTCAAAGATGAGGTGTAGAGAATTCCAAAATATTCATTGGACATCTTGTAAAGTGCCATAGTCATAGGCTATTGCAGAGAGACTATACAGGGTCTCAATGTAAATCAGAGGCTTGAAATAGACTTGCCAAGGCTGTTTCTAGCATAATTGTCATTCCTTGCACTTGAAAGCAATGCTTGCACAACTTCAGTGACCTGAAAAGTACAAGCAAGCACAACTCAACCAGTGGCTGTTGAGTTTAGGACTGTTGGCATCCCACAGTTGTGTAAGTTTACAGATAAAGATAGCTTAAATTATACTAAAAGTTGGAGATAGGCAAGACTGGTATGCAGAATGCTTTTATATTTTTCTCTCCTCTGTATTTTACAGCTGCCCAGGAGATTGCAGCAAACAGGGAAACCCAAGCTCAACATTTAGAAAGGCTAAGAGAAGTAAGAGTTATGTATGTAGCAGAAAATGTATATCTTAACTGTAAAATCAAGCATGCATGCTTCATTCTGTAGAACAAATGAGTTGTAGGAGTCAATTGTAATAGTGTATTCAGATGTTATGGATTCAAATCTCACAAGTAACAAATGCATACTAAAAAATACATATATTAATTACAACAAAATTGGCATAAATACCATGTTGTTAACTTAATCTGTGTTATTTGAAAATGCATATGTGCAATATATGCATATTGCAAGGATTACTTGGAATAATCAGTCCTAGTTTGTAGTTTTTAAAAAGTATAATTAATGTAAAAATAAAATTATATTTATATCATAGTAATTTATTGTTTATGACATATGATAGTTCTAATTTTCTTTTTCTTTTTTTATCTCTTACCCTACCCCTTTTCTTTCTTTTTTTATTTTATATATGTGATCACAATGTTCTGGTGTCACCCATTTCTGACAACTGACAAAATTAATTCCAGCACAGGCAGGTAGGCCAACCAGTACAGCTCAGTCAGCCACCTCTCTGATGGCTGCTGCACTGAGACCAAGCACATCTGGGACCCAACATGGTAGTATTGCCTCTGCAGCTCTTGCACTACCTGGGCCCTCAACATCAGGTAGCATTACTCGGGCAGCTGGTGCACTGGTAACCTAGAGGGGTATTGGTGGAGGTGGTCATTTTGTCAACTACCATGTGATGCTAGGTATGGTGTGTGTGGTTATGGAAAGTACCATTGGTGCCTGCCTCAGCTGTAGAGAGAAGATGCTCACTGAAATGCTGGGAAAAAAATTAAAGACTCCAACAGCAAGCTTAGGAAGGGGATGGTGATGATAGTTCTGAGGATAAGGACTAGATTCTCAATGTCCCCATGCTTGATGGGCATGGGTGTCTCATGTCCACTCCATATCCCCAGTTATGGTATCCCCCAACCTTTTGTGCCCCTCACCATCCCTGTGTTTCTCTTATTTGTCCTGTTTGTCTTCAACCGCTTCCTCACCTACCCGATTTACCCGATCCTGGCATACCTTTATCTCTTACCCAAAATTCCTCTCTTACTGAGATTAAATTAAAAAGAATGGGCACTTGTCCAAGAAAAAAAAACATTGTGCCAGACATAGCTCTCCACTGTGTGCATGTGTCTTCTTGACATACTTGATTTGGTCCAGTTAGCTATACAAAATGATTGTGTTATCATTCATCTTTGGTGTGGTGACAGTCCAGATTCATCCAATATTCTATCTATTTTTATTTCATTTTATACTGCTAAAAAAGTGAATAGTTATGGGTCTTTTCTAACCCCCTCCTGTAAATTCCTATATTGCTTACCCATTATTCTTCCCTCTGCTTGCCCCCATTTCACCACTTTCCTCCTCTACCCAATTTTCACACCTTTAATCTGGTCAAAAAATAAAATAAAACACCACACACATGAATAATAAATCCCTAATAAAGGCCTTCACTTTTTGTCCTCTGCGTTTGCATGGAGTTTGGCATCACACACCAATGCTGAGCGACTATGAATGGCTGTTCAATCCTATGACAAGGTGTGGCTACTTCCACACAATGCTGATTAAACTTTTGACAGTTGTACATGCCTGCACATCCATTTCATATAGGCCTCCCAATATCTTCTCTCTAACATCCAGTGATGGTGTTGTCCACTATACATTGTCCAGCAGGAGCATACAAGTTGGACTTGTGTTGTTGTGCTTGCTTTAAGTACTGCATTCTCTAGCTTGTTTAAATAATTAGGCAGGGATTCTAATCCCACTGTAGTCAGCTGGTGTATGGGTGTAGTCAGAAAAGCTTAAGTTTGTATCCTACTGTCAGCAATTCAGTCCCATGGAGAACAAATATTTTTAACAGTCTTACATACCTACACATCCATTTCATACAAGACTCACAACATCTTCTCTCAAACATCCAGTGATGATGTTGTCCACTATAAATTGTCCAGCAGTAGTGTAAAAGTTAGACTTGTGCTGTGGTGCTTGTGTTATGTACTGAGTTATCTTGCTGGTGTAACTACTTAAGTACATATTCTAATCTCACTGCAGTCAGTTTGTGTGTGTGTGTGTGTGTGTGTGTGTGTGTGTGTGTGTGTGTGTGTGTGTGTGTGTGTGTGTGTGTGTGTGTGTGTGTGTGTGTGTGTGTGTGTGTCTATGTAGTCATAAGACTATGAGTTTGTATCCTACTGTCAACAATCAAGTCTCATTTAGAAATATTTTTACAGTTGTACATGCCTACCCAGCCATTTTATACAGGCCTTCCAAAACCTTCTCACAAACATACAGTACTGATGTTTTTGGCTATAAAGGTTTGTCTGACATTCTAAAAGCCAGACTTGTGCTGTGGCACTACTGCTAAGTACTGTGTTCTGTAGATAGCTAGATAGAAGTACTAGTCTCATTGCAATTAACTTGTGTGTGCATGTTGGTGTTCAGTTAGTTCACATTCAAGAGACCATTTTAGGACAGCATGTGAGACACTCCTACTATCATTTTCTTTCCAACAGACACTGCTGATGTCATCAGCTATAAAATGCTGTCTGACACTCTAAAAGCCAGGCTGGTGCTGTGTAGCTTGTGTTAAGAACTGTATCCTGTATAGGTTGTAATCTCACTACAGTCAACTTGTGTGTGTGTGTGTGTGTGTGTGTGTGTGTGTGTGTGTGTGTGTGTGTGTGTGTGTGTGTGTGTGTGTGTGTGTGTGTGCTGGTGTTCAGTTAGTTCACATTCAGGAGACCATTTTAGAACAGCGTGCGAGACACTCCTACTACCATCTTCTTTCCACCAAACACTGCTGTTGTCATCAGCTATAAAGTGCTGTCTGACACTTTAAAATCTGACTTGGGCTGCGTGCTTGTGTTAAGTACTGTGTTCTGTAGATAGGTAGGGGTTAAAGTCTCATTGCAGTCAACTTTGTGTGTGTGTGTGTGTGTGTGTGTGTGTGTGTGTGTGTGTGTGTGTGTGTGTGTGTGTGTGCGCGCATGTGTGTTGGTGTGCATGTGTGTTGGTGTTCAATTATTTCATATTTGAGTGACCATATTAAAACTGTATGTCAGACACTACTACCATCATTTTATTCACACCAGGCACTGCTGATGTCATCAACTATAAAGTGTTGTTTGATACTTTAAAATCCAGACTTGTGCTATGGTGCTTGTGCCACATATGGTGTTCTGTAGATAGAGGTAGTTAGTTGGGGGTTCTAATCTCACTGTGGTCAACTGGTGGGTGTGTGTGTTCATTCAAAAATCAGTATGTCAACAATTTTAGAATGGCATGTGAGTCCACAGCTATGTCAGACACTCCTCCAAATATCTGCTTGTAACATAAACTGATGATGTCATCCTCTATAAAGTACACTCTGACATTATTTAAGTCAAAATTGTGCTATGGCAGTCACATTTAGTACTGCATTCTCCAGCTTCTGTACCTAGATATTTATGGGTTCTAATCTGACAGCAGGTAACTTGAGTGTGAATACATTCAAATAATATTTCTGAGACAATTTTACACCAAGATGTGAGTCCACATCTATGTCAGACACTTCTCCAAACATCTGCTTGTAACATAAACTGATGAGTTCATCCTGTATAAAGTGCACTCTGATATTATTCAAGTCACAATTGTACTGTGGCAGTCATGTTAAGTACTGCATTCTCCAGCTTCTGTAACTAGATATTTATGGGCTCTAATCTGACAGCAGGTAACTTGATAATAATATTTCTGAGACAATTTTACACCAAGATGTGACTCCACATTCATGTCAGACACTCTTCCCAACATTTTTTTCTCAGCATACAATGATGCTATCATATTCCATAAAGTGCAGTGTGACACTGTTACACTGTATAGAATTCAGCTTCTAGACCTACACTGGTGTAATATTCAAATCAGAAACAGTCTTCTGCTCTGTGTGTGGTTGGTGGTTCATTATGATCATTGTATGATCTTTTGAATCACTTTTCATTTCACTACCACTTAAGAGAACCTTTAACATAACCCCATGCATCCAACATCCCCTTTTTCCCTCTGGCCACATAACATCCTACCTAAAGAGGAGTGGAGAATGCCCTGATGTCAAAGATGCATACACACATCATGAAGCAGAGTCCTTCCATGAGTGTCTGCAAGCCATTCCCAGACCACTGGATGTGTGATTGCTAATTCTGACATGGGGTGGTGCACGTCACATATGGAGAGATGCAGTATGTAATGCAATGAATCAAATATGCAGACATGCTCATAGCCTTACTGTCTTATAGCATATAGATATATGGGGTTTGGATTAAATGTTATAATAATGCCTACGATTTTATGTGATGTTGGCTGTTAGCTTAGTAATGTCCTGTGACCCAATGAACATTTCACATGTCAATGTCACTGACATTAACATGTGGTATGCCGAGATGTGTTTATACAGTAGTCCTACAAGAAGGTATTACACGCTGTGATGTGAGGTAATGTATTAATGGCTGCTGTTATTTCATTACATGTTCCTTCCATAACAGCTGTAGTAATATGCCTCCTGAGAACTGTTAACATGGGATGATTCTATGTATATTGTTGGCTTAAGAAGGCATGTGTTTTGTAGTGGAGCAGATCAACATTCTAGGCAGTTCTTATTTAACCATCACAGTGACACTTGCATATGGCACAGGTGTGCATGTGCTTACCTACTATTATTAAATGTTCAGTGATATACATCAATATAAATTCATGCCAATTACATGGAAGCATAAGTCTTATTTCATCCACATGTTGTAATGCTATTATATACACAAAAACATCACATTTTGATTCAATTGCAACCTTGTGGAATTCATTGTATGTGTAATTATGTTGATATTCACAAGGATTGTTGAGGTGTCACCAGCACTATAGTGTGACTTTCAGCATTTGTGTCAGTACATTTTCTGCATGAGCCGCAACCAACTCCTTTGTTATGTGTCCTTATATAGTATCAGGCCACTCAAACACAGCTTTCCAATAAAAAACATATAGGCATCCGTTGTACAACTGATGCAATTATGTGACATTGGTATAGTTGTATAACTGTGTGCATGTGATGTATAACCAACGTTGTATTTGGAGGTGTTGTCACAAATCATTTATTTAAAAAAAGTGTGAAAGGTTAAGGGGAATATGCAACTAAGCACAGAGCTGTTTGTGGATGCCACCAACCATACTTAGCCAGAGAAAATAGACAATCTACTAGCTGATAGTTTGCCTCAGACTTCACCCATGTCACTGCTGGCCATCAGCTAAAGTATACATGCAAACATTACTCAATTTATTTTCTCAGGAAAGTAGCTCATCTGTGCACTCTGTAAAGCTAAAAACATAGTATCAATGAGCCCTGACAACATCCCATTTTCCTTGAGAGCAACCTTTGTGGTTTCTCTAATTGCTGCAAGTGCTTAGAAAGGTACATACCAAAAGGGGCATTGTACACAATTATTGACCTGTTGAAGGAAGAGTATAGGGAAGTAATAACTTCTTGTTTTCTGGAAGCAATGCCCTTACTTATGAGATGAGCAATATAGAATGCCCTTCTTACCACTGTGGAGACATGGTGATCAAAGGTAAGGTTGCTGTCAACCTGTGTGCCCAGGTCTCTCACCACTGAGTGCATACTTAGGTGTTGCTATTAATGTGGTAGTTAGCAGGAACATCACTTTTACTGAATGGAATGATAATGCATTTGTTTGCATTGAGTTTAAGGCCATGACTTTGGCACCAATCATTTGTTTGTTTAAGACCTTCTTGTAGGATGTTGACATCATTTGGAGATTCTATGACCACTCACGGTTTTCAGTCATCAGCAAACTTTATCAATCACAGGCCTTTAATTTTTGCTTTCATTTCTGAGAAATAGATTCCAAACAGTAGACATACCAGGACTGATCCCTGTGGAGCACCACTGGTTACAGGTCTACTGTTGGAGGTGGATTCCCCTATTTTGACTATATGAGTCCTGTCAGTGAGCCAGTTAGTGACCCATCTAATGATATATGGGTTGATGCCTAGTTAGCTGAGTTTGTCAATGATGCCTATGTGGGGAATAGTGTCAAATGCCTTGGATATGTCCAGGTAGGATGTATGCACAGATTTCAACTCATTCAGGGCTTTGGTGACTGTCTTGAAAAAGTCCACTAGGTTTATTAGGCATGAACTCCCTTTGATGAATCCAAACTGAGTAGGGTCAAGTGTTTGGAGATTACCTATATGTTTGTTGATAGAGTCCATGATGATTCACTCCATGGCCTTGCAGGTAAGGCTAGTCAGCCTAAAAGGTCTATAGTTCCTGGGGTCAGTGGATACACTGCCTTTGTGCAAGGTAATAATAGTAGCTGTTTTTCATTCTGCTGGTACAAAGTCAGTGTTTAGACTATGATTGCAAAGAGTACCCAATGGTATTGTTAATTCATGTTGGAGCCCATGTAGGTTGCAGCCTGGAGTGTTATCAGGTCCCATAGAAGCTATGTTTTTAACCTTAGAGAGGATTGTAGGGATGTCATGAGGTACGTGTGGCAGGGACAGAGGAGTGAAGTTTTCAAAGAACTTGTCAGCCAACAGGTTAGCTATGTCCACAAGGTCAGTATATGTGGTATCATTACCTACCACTTCTGTACAAATCTGGGCCTTTCCTTTTAGGTTACAGATGTAACTGCATAATGCCTTGTGGTTGTCCTTTGTTGAAGAAGCTAATTTGGACTTATAGTTTGCTTTGGAGCAGGGGCGGCCTGTGCTATTGGACTGCCGGACTGCAGCCCCCCCAGCTGTAAAACATAAAGAAATTAAAAAATAAAAGAAAGGAAATAAAATCAAAATTTGCAGACATCTCACATGCGCACTAGTCCGAACTGTTGCTGAGACAGTCGAGAGCATGCGCAGACTGTTTCAGCAGCAGTCCGGACTGGGAAACATCCTAGAGCAAGATCCCAGAAGTCTATGCAGTACAACTGCAATAGACTGTCCTGGAAACTCACTGGGGAACCTCATCGGAGTTGGACTGCAACGTCAGCAGTCTCGTCGGGAAGATCTCGCGATTCAGAGCTGGACGGGTGGGGTCTTGTGTGGATTTATGTGTTTGCAGCTACAGCAGAGACATGGAGTTATGTGAACAGAGCCTGAGGGATTCATTTGCTTGCAGCTATGAGATCGGCCTACTACAGGTAAGGGTGTGTGTGTGTGTGTGTGTGTGTGTGTGTGTGTGTGTGTGTGTGTGTGTGTGTGTGTGTGTGTGTGTGTGTAAATATCCCAGTTGCTATATACTGGTGGCTAGACTCATGGTGGTGTGGTAGGGAATACCTCAAGCTTGAACCCTGTACCTTGTATGCAGGTGTTAAAGACCTGAATTCCCTACCCACCACCATTTGTAAAAAAATTGCAGATTTTTTGCCTCATATTTGATCTGATCTGTTCCTCATAATATCTGTGGTTTCTAAATGTTGCAATGCTTGATATTTGATGGTGCAGTGGTAGCATTGTTGCCTCTCAGGTTTGATTCTTGGCTGGGGTACCTTCTGTGTGGGGTCTGCATCTTCTCCCTGTGTTTGTGTGGGTTTGCTTTTGTGTCCTCCTATGTTACAATGACATGTCTGCATTATTTATTCCTGGGCCTCTGCTGAAAGTTTTTTTTGTTGTTAAATAAAATTGACAGGCATTTGAGTTTCAGACTTCAGGTTTCTGAAAGTTTAATTCCTTACATATTTGATGGTGCAATGGTAGCATTGTTGCCTCACAGCTATAGGTTTTCTGGTTTGATTATTGGCTGGGGTGCCTTCTGTGTGGAGTCTGCATCTTATCCCTGTGTTTGTGTGGATTTGCTCTGGTGCCCTGTCATTTTACAAAGACGTGTCTGCAGTATTTCTCCATGGGCCTCTGCTGAAAATGGTTTTTGTTCCGTCAGAAGTAAAATTGACAGGCATTTGAATTTCAGACTTCATATTCTTCAGAAAATACATAGTAACACAACCTAAGTTTATAAGATGAATATTTGAAATTTTTCCTTATTTTTTGGGACTGTATTACCCCATTATTGGCTTTGTCCAGGTTTTTTGTGCTAAGGTTGACAGCTATGGCAATAACTGAATTCACTGAATATGTTTGAGGGCTGTACTCCCTCATTACTGGGTTTGTCCAGGTGTTTTGTGCTAAGAAGTTGACAGCTATGATGAGAACTGAATTCATTAAATGATAGCCATTTAAGTTTCAGTCTTCTGCTCTTTTACAAAGCAGCTGATTTGGCATAGTGGTAGGTTGCTCTGACTGTTTTGCACAGGGACCTTGGCAGTAAAATGTATGGTGTGGTAACACAACATTTTTCTTTCACAAAGCAGGTGATTTGGCATAGTGGTATGTTGCTCTGACTGTTTTGCACAGGGACATTGGTAGTAAAATGTATGGTGGTAACACAGCATTTTATTCTAGCAACTTTCCAAGATTATAGCAGCAATGTTTAATGTATCCCTGGTTTTTGGGATTTTGACCCCCCCCCCCCATAGGCTTTTTCCAGATTTCTTGTGCTGTGAATTTGAGATGCAGTTGAGTATTGAGTAGATTTTACAAGGAGCTGAGAGCTGCAGGGGAAGAGAAGTTTAGTGCTGCTTATGCTAAGTCAACTTGCATTGTTAATAGCACAACAGGTTGTGTACTTGCTTTTGATGCAGAAGGTTGTTGGTTCTACTCCCACAAGGGGTGAATGCTGCCGTACTAAAAAAGTTACGGTACTAACTATGAGCCTGTTATCAGTTTGCCATCCATTTCCTATTGCAATATCACCAGCTTATCATTTTTAATGTAATATAGGCAATTTATTCCTCAGGGGCATCAGCCACTTTATTTTTCAATGAAACCATGAATTATAAAGGTGTTTGCTAGCAGCAACCTCTTCATTAGTTACAGATTTATTTAATGTGGAATTATTTAGATGACTTTTTACTTCTTCAGAGATTGTGCATATTTACTGATAATGGTGGACTGTAGAATTGTGTATATTTACTGATAATGTTGGACTGCAGAATTGTGCATATTTACTGATAATGGTGGACTGTAGAATTGTGCATATTTACTGATAATGGTGGACTGTAGAATTGTGCTTATTTACTGATAATGGTGGACTGCAGAAGTTTGAGTAGACTTTTATGATGGAAATGTTCTGAACTGGGCAGTTTTGTCATTATGGGTGCATGCATTCTGTTTCACTGTTTACAGGAAAGATGTTCTGAATTGTGCAGTTTTGTCATTATTGGTGCATGCGTTTTGTTTCATAGTTTACTGGAGAAATGTTCAAAACAATAGGAATGTGTATCAAAGAGCACATGTATGTTTCATATGCAAGGGGCCTATGATTTGAAAGCAGCCCAGAATTAATCTTTATCTGCCACTGGTAAAATGTATTTTCTTTGAATGTGGGTTTCAATGCTGTTTAAATGAATGTGAGTTTTAAGGGCAGAGAAGTTTTAATGCTAAGTTTGTTTAGCAGATGTCTTAGTGTTTGTGCTGTAAAATGCAAAATAAAACTTTCAAATGAAGCCCAAATCATCATAGAAGTAAATCAGTATGCACATTAGTGTTTATGGTAAATGGAGTGAAATAGCCAAGTAATGGATCATTGGAATGGCTGCAGGGGGAGGCTCCATTCGACCATGAATTTGTGAGGGGGAAGGGCGGCAAACTTAAAGACAGCCCCAGCTGAACTATACCTCCCAACTGTCCAGATTTTCAAAGAATGAATAGATTTTTGCTTCTTATTTTTGGTTTGTTCCTTGTAAAATTTGTGATTTTCTGGCAAATCATTTAGGAATTAAGTCACTAAATAATGACACACTAGTTTCAGACTTCATATGCTAAAGTAAGACCTGTTGTTCTATCAACTGTCTCAGTTTATACAAGAGCAATTTTTAGCACTGTTTATATGTTCCCCCAATATATTTGGCTTTGTCCAGATGTATTGCATTAACAGGTTGAGAGGTACATGCAAATAAATTGCTTTATAGAATTAGGCATAGCCAAACCTCTCAACTGTCCCTCAAAATGTTGCCCTTCCCCCTAATAATCCCGCCGCAAAATAGCAATTTTGGAAGAAAACATGAAGAGGTTACAATTAAGAAATAACTGTAATAATCAGAGTTATAGATTACTTTTATTTCAGAAATGCATGTAGATTATTTTATTTTGTCAGCTGCTCAAGTTAGCAGTACTAATATTAAAGTGTCCCTTCTTTGACAGGTTCCCAGCTGCATTGTGTGGCTATTTTATATTTTTGCATCACATTTGGTCCATTTTTCATAAAATTGTGTTTTTTTGGCAAATTAGTGACAAATCATTAAAGACTGAAGTTAGAAAATAATGACAGACATTTAAGTTTCAGATTTCATACCATTCAGAAAATTCATACTAATGCAATACCTATTCTATTATCTTTCTAAGTTTATAAGAGCAATATTTTAAAATTGTCCTTATTTTTGGGCCTTTGTCCCACTTCTTTGTATGGCTTTGTCCAGATTTCTTGCTCTGAGGTTGAGAGGTATTACAAATATGTCAGGGCCATCACAGTCAGCCAGAGACATTTCAAATTGTGACATACTTGTTGCACCCCACTCCCCCATGTAGTGACTCTGGATGTGTCGAAGCAAGGCAAGGAGTAGTTATGCAGTGTAAATGTCCAGAGTATCCCCCCCCCCCCATCCAAGGTAGACACAAGTACTAGAGTGGCTTTTCATCTGTCCTTGATTTTTGCAGAATGGTCTGGTTTCTGTCATATTTTTGTACTGTTGATTTATGCTTATTACTCAAAGTGCCTGTTGCTCTGTGTTTAAGTAGCAATACTTTAATGACCATCATGTAAGCTTGGCTGAGATAGTAAGATGCAAGTAAGCTTTAATAAGCATACTGTTAAAGAATTGCCAACATTGAAAGCCTTTCTGTTGTTGCCATGTAGAGAATACTTAACTAGATAATGTATAAGCCTTGGGTATTGAAATGCATATGACAGTATTTGTAATAAAGGACAGGAATACATTATTTTAAGTAGCTCATTACACTTGGAGACTTCCAGTCATCTCTGCAGGCTTTACCCGTAAACTAAACAGAATGCCAGTCGTGTGGTCCATAACCTGTACAGTAATCCTTTTAAGCAATGTATCTTGAGCTTATTTATTGTTAGCTTTTCATTTTTTACTTTGATCATGTTTTCCCCATGAAACAAGTAGATAGTTGTCAGGAAGCAGATCTTTTTTTGGATAAGAAACATTTTTACAAGTGGGGGCATCAGGGATTTCTACTTTCAGCATGTTACTTGGTACTTTAATAAAGCTGAATATAAATTATAATTAGAACTGCCATGCAAGAAGTGGTTTGAGTTGAGTGCTGTTTGTTTTTCTTATACTTGATTTTGACTGGCATTCCATTAATGTATTTAAAAAGTAATTTATTTTTTCATGCCTCACAACCTTTTTGTTTCCATCTAGATATTAAAGGAAAACAACGGGATATCAAATCAAATATCTCTACCTGATGTCTCCCTAAAATCCTGTTATGTGATACAGCCTCAAAAAAACATAACCGCAGCTTTAAAAAAAAATTCACTATTCTCTTTTACTGCTTAGGCTTCATACTTTTCCATACTGTTTGACTTTCAGTTTTAAAACCAAGATGAAAACTGTCTAGTCGTCTCTTAAATAATGATGTCACATCTGCCATAGCTCTTGCTGAAGATCCTGGGAGGTTTCCTCCCCCAAAGTGACGTAAACACTGCCTTATTTGCATGCTGTACAGAATCCCTGTGATCCTCCCACATTGTGATGTCAACACCGCCTTTCCCAGCACACTGTTAACCTAATAAATGGACTAGGTGCTGTGTGGAACTCCTTTTCTGTGTTAGCAAATCTGGTCGACTCTATTCATGTGAAGCACTTCTTCACCAGCGTTTTGCTACTTCATAAGTAAGGTAAGTCTTATTACTTCTTAATAGTGTATCCTAAATGTAATTTGTCCCTGTTTCTATGCCTCCCTAGCCCTGATATTGTGTCCTCCCAAGTTTTTAATTGCACATTAGTGGAGTTAATCTTTTCTGTTTGTAAGGGTGCCACGTGCTTCCCTTTCACAGCTGCATTTTAGCTTAGCCTACTTATTTTCATTTTGATCCAGGGTTTATATTTCAGTACATTTTCTGCATGAGCTGCAACATCTCTTTGTTATGTGTCCTTATATAGTATCAGGCCACTCAAACACAGCTTTCCAATAAAAAACATATAGGCATCCATTGTACAACTGATGTAATTATGTGACATTGGTATAGTTGTATAACTGTGTGCATGTGATGTATAACCAACGTTGTATTTGGAGGTGTTGTCACAAATCATTTATTTAAAAAAAGTGTGAAAGGTTAAGGGGAATATGCAACTAAGCACAGAGCTGTTTGTGGATGCCACCAACCATACTCAGCCAGAGAAAATAGACAATCTACTAGCTGATAGTTTGCCTCAGACTTCACCCATGTCACTGCTGGCCATCAGCTAAAGTATACATGCAAACATTACTCAATTTATTTTCTCAGGAAAGCAGCTCATCTGTGCACTCTGTAAGGCTAAAAACATAGTATCAATGAGCCCTGACAACATCCCATGTTGCCTATACTGTGACACAGTTGGATCCTTAATTAAAACCTCCAACAGGCTATGTTCTTGCATAAGGGTGTACAGCAACGGTCACCTGTGTGAACAAGGGCGGCCCAAAACATGATGCAGGGACTTATAGACACATAATCTTGACTCTCCTCATCTGTGAGACAGACCAACGATTCATCATGGACATTATGAAAAATAATACAGGTAATCTCCCAACTGTGTACCAAACTCATGTTTGATTTGTTAAGGCTACATCATGTCTGTTATACCTGTCTGACATCTTCAAGTAAGTTGCCAAGGCCATGCATGATGAAAAGACTGTCATCCCACATAACTTGACCTGACCAAGGCATTTGACACAAATTCATACTCAGGTATTACAGAGAAACTGTCTTAAGTGGGCATAAACACCTATGTCACCAAGTGGGTAGACAAATGGAACATATACAGGACACATAATGTTGAAGTATATAAAGTCACCTCTAGCTAGACTCCAGTGACCAGGTCCATAACTCAGGTTCTGTACTAGGCACTTTCCTGTTTATAAGTCAAGACAAAAAGTCAAGACAAACTTACACATCCTTTGTCTAACCAGCTTTGTGGATGACTACAAATTGTGGACAATCATTTAATCCAAGAACTACTGCTGATACACTGCAGAAAATGTTAAGACACACATAGGATTGTTGCCAGATCCATGGAGACACAGTAGATGAACAAAAATCATGATTTGCCCCTTTAATGAAAGCAAACACACAAGCTAATTATGATATAGACCACACTCCCATATGATCAGAACTAGTGGTATGTGACTTGGGTACTCATGTAGATAGTAAATGGAACTTCCACCAGCATGTGGCCACAGTGGTGACCAATCCCTTATATGTAGCACATATCCTAAGTATGGGCAGGCCATCCTCAACATAGCACATTACAGTCCCATTGTTCTCAGTCTTCATAGGATCATAGGCTCATAGGAAGTTACTAGGCTAATGGCCCTAGGGCCATTATAAGCCTAGTCAAGTTCCTACTGTTATTTCCAAGATCAGCATCTATTGCCCCTGTCCAAAAGGGACACTGGTGGAAATGCTGGGGTGAATTTATGGTCACCAATCCAATCATCCAAACTGCGTTTGAAGAAGGCCAATGAGGTGTTCTGTTCAACATGAAGTGGAAGTCTGTTTCAAAGGTGTGGTAACTTCTGAGAGACAAATCTGTCCCTCCAGCAGGTTTTATTAATGTCACATACCAGGTTAAAGTCTTTAGAGCGAGTAACCTATGTACCATTTGACTTTCGGAAATGAAGCATTTCAAATAATGTATGGTCAGAGATTGCCTTATATTCAAGGCAGAGATACCTCTGAGTAGTCTGTATGAAACAGAATAAACTGACAGTGATTTCCAATGATTCCCATAGGACAGATGATGAACTTGAATTTTCCTTGAGAGCAACCTTTGTGGTTTCTCCAATTGCTGCAGGTGCTTAGAAAGGTACATACCAAAAGGGGCATTGTACACAATTATTGACCTGCTGAAGGAAGAGTATAGGGAAGTAATAACTTCTTTTTTTCTGGAAGCAATGCCCTTACTTATGAGATGAGCAATATAGAATGCCCTTCTTACCACTGTGTAGACATGGTGATCAAAGGTAAGGTTGCTGCCAACCTGTGTGCCCAGGTCTCTCACCACTGAGTGCATACTTAGGTGTTGCTATTAATGTTGTAGTTAGCAGGAACATCACTTTTACTGAAAGGAATGATAATGCATCTGCTTGCATTGAGTTTAAGGCCATGACTTTGGCACCAATCATTTGTTTGTTTAAGACCTTCTTGTAGGATGTTGACATCATTTGGAGATTCTATGACCACTCACGGTTTGCAGTCATCAGCAAAATTTATCAATCACAGACCTTTAATTTTTGCTTGTACTTCTGAGAAATAGATTCCAAACAGTAGACATCCCAGGACTGATCCCTGTGTAGCACCACTGGTTACAGGTCTACTGTTGGAGGTGGATTCCCCTATTTCGACTATACGAGTTCTGTCAGTGAGCCAGTTAGTGACCCATCTAATGATATATGGGTTGATGCCTAGTTAGGTGAGTTTGTCAACGATGCCTATGTGGGGAATAGTGTCAAATGCCTTGGCTATGTCCAGGTAGGATGTATGCACAGATTTCAACTCATCCAGGGCCTTGGTGACTGTCTTGAAAAAGTCCACTAGGTTTATCAGGCATGAACTCCCTTTGATGAATCCAAACTGAGTAGGGTCAAGTGTTTGGAGATTACCTATATGTTTGTTGACAGAGTCCATGATGATTCACTCCATGGCCTTGCAGGTAAGGCTAGTCAGCCTAATAAGTCTATAGTTCCCGGGGTCAGTGGATACACTGCCTTTGTGCAAGGGAATAATGGTAGCTGTTTTTCATTCTGCTGGTACAAAGCCAGTGTTTAGACTATGATTGCAAAGAGTACCCAATGGTATTGCTAATTCATGTTGGAGCCCATGCAGTTTGCAGCCTGGTGTGTTATCAGATCCCATAGAAGCTATGTTTTTAACCTTAGAGAGGATTGTAGGGATGTACGTGTGGCAGGGACAGGGGAGTGAAGTTTTCAAAGAACTTGTCAGCCAACAGGTTAGCTATGCCCACAAGGTCAGTATATGTGGTATCATTAACTACCACTTCTGTACAAATATGGGCCTTTCCTTTTAGGTTACAGATGTAACTGCATAATGCCTTGTGGTTGTCCTTTGAGAAGAAGCTAATTTGGACTCATAGTTTGCTTTGGAGGACTTCACAACAAGTCTTATTTGCTTATTTAAGATGAGGAGGGAGTTTTTCCAGTTTAGAGCTTGCTCCCTCTTACTCTTAGACAGCGATTTCTTCCTCTTATTGTAAATCCTGTTAATGGCAGTTGTCTACCAGGCAGGTTTGCTCTTCCTTGAGGAGCTTGTTTTGGTTCTAGGTACAGCCAAGTCAATGCAGTTATACAGGTGTTTTTATAAAGCTTTGGTGTAGAACTTGGCTTAGTTCCCAGCTCCATGTGTGAGAGAGGTACAGTCAAGCTATTTATACCATCCTCTAAGAGGTTATAATCTGTTTGAAGAAGTTATTTTAGTTTAGTTGCTCTGGGGTGGGGTTAGGTGTGATAGCTAGTTTGAGTGAGACCAGTTTGTGTTCAGATTTCACCAGGGAGGACCTCACAGTGGGGGTGCTACAGTAGTCCCTCATATTGGTGATCACCAGGTCCAGGATGTTGGCACCCCTTGTGGGGGTGTCAACCAGCTGGTCCAGGGTGTTAGAATTAACAAAGTTAAGGAACCTTTGGGTAAATGAGTTTGACCACTAATAATTTACCTAGTCAATGAATGGGTAGTTAAGTCGCCCCAGACCATGATGTTTGGCTGTATCTTGATAGACTCAAGTAGATTTAAATAGGCAGAGTAGGTGTCCTGAATCATGGAGGACGTCCAGGAGCTGTCAATGACTTAAATAGGTGTCCAACCAACAGTTAATTGCACCTGAAGTGTCTCCAGGGAGTCATACTGTTTAACCAATCTGGCGGTGTATTTATCTTTAATGAATATTGATACACCACCTCCTGTAGTTTACACACCTTCAGTTTGAGGTCTGAACATGTGGAAGAAGGTGTAACCAGGTATGGCTGGGGTGGTCTCCACAGGCTTGAACCAGGTCTCTGTAACTGCACAAATGTCTGTTCCAAGGTGAGGACAGTTTCTGGTGAGTACAGTTTCAAGTTGTGACTCCTAGCTTTTAGCAGCATAACTTTGAGGTTGTTTTTAGATGGGCCTTTTACACTGAGAATTTATATGAAGGTAAAATGCTGCTTAAGTCTAGAGGCATACCTGCCTGAGACACATAGTTCGAGAGCTCAGTCATGTCTCTCTTCATATAGTCCAGAGAGGTACATCTCAAGTCGTTCACACCAACATGGACTATGATGGAGTCATAACATACTTGTTGTTGAGAGACTTCAGTGCATGTGTGACATGGCATATCCTGGCACCTGACAGACAGATTACCATGACCATACTTCTCAACTGTCCAGATTTTTGCAGAACGTCCAGATTTTTGGCTTATATTTTTGGTCTGTTCCTCATAAAATTTGTCTTTTTCTGGAAAATCAATGGGATGATCTGAGGACTGAAGTCACAAAATAATGCCATACATTTGAGCTTTAGACTTCAAATCTTGCAGAAAATATTTAAAATATGTCCCTATTTTTGTGAATTTGTACCCCCATTTTGTCAGGCTTTGTCCAGATCTCTTGCAATAAGAGGTTTAGAGGTATGACTTTGACCTTTTCCTTATCCAGCCTGGTGAGAGGGACATCAGTATGTCTCATGATGGAATCACCTATGAATAATATGTTTGATTTTGTGTTTTGTCTTAAGGGTTAGACCGGCGAGACACTGGTGCATGAGCTATTATGTGTAATGTGTTACGCAGAGTAAGTATTATGTATAGCATGCTTGTGTTTGTGTTTGGTTGGTCTCTGGTGTTTAGGTATGTTTCTGGTGAGGATCTCTGCATATGTAGGTATGTATCATGTAGGTTTGGGTGGAATAGGAGGTGCGGTGTGCATGCTGGCAACCCACTCATTGTCATATGTACCGACCTATGTGTAAGAGAGCATGAATTCAAGGTTCTTAATACAGTTGTATCTCTCACATGTTGTTGAGTACGATGCATGTAATTGAGTGCAATGCACCCTTTTGCATGTATTTCACCACACATATTCCAAGGAAGATTTACTTAATTGTATCACTTTTGCCACAGTGAGCTCCCATACATTTTATCGGCCATACATATGTTTTCTTTGTGATACATAACCATTAGGAGTTGACAGTGCAGATTTCCCTTCAAGCTGTTATACAAGATGCATGTGTGATGCATGTTCCTGTGACACACCCAGTAAATACATGCTCACTGACAACATTGATGGCATGTGTTACATTCCTGCAAGTGTGGACTGTGGCATATATATGTCATGCAAATCTCTCAACTAGCCAGGAATGCTTGTAGTTTAAACTACAGGTGTAACAGTGTCCCTCTTAACTCATCCAAAAAGTTGCCATTTTTGAGGAGGGTGTCCTTGATTCCCTTCATAGATTACTGGAAAATCATTACAGTTGTACAAGTGTGTTCATGCAGAACATGTGTAATAACTCACAATCACTTATTTTATGTCAATGTCACAGATTAATGGTCATATTATTCTGATATTGTCCATGATCCTGTTGCTGTATGTCCCAACTGGTTGAGACCTATGCTGACATTACATTTATATTAAAGTACCTCATTTTGCACATCTTTACAATACGCACATAACCCCTATTGTACACACTGTCTTTGATAAATGTCCTCTCCAGTGATCATGTCAGGGTGGTTATATCACAACTAATCATTTCCATTGATATGTGACCTTGTGTGACAGTCACATAATATACAGTAACTGTGCGATGATATGAATATACCCACCCAGGAAGTGTAAACAGCAGTGTGTACTGTATTATGTGCATATGTTATTATGTCCATGTTAGAACTGTCTTGTCTTTGGGGTTTATGGGTACTGACGTGCCCTTATATGGTGCACATTGCCATGTATCATTTTTCCTCTTCACCATTTTTCATTTCTGCAATTCATGTGTGCTTTCCATTTTCGATACACACACTTCCCCAGATTAGTATATTTATAATGCAGTCTATGTACCCTTGATGATCACCTCCAAAACCTTTATTTCAGTATGCCTAAAACATGCCTGTACTGTACTACTAACACTTTTGTTTTTTTTTTAGTGCACTGACTACACTTTCCTATAATGTTTTAGAAATGTATATAATGCCTTAATTTTAACCCTGGTAGTCATTGTGGCTGTCCATGCAATCTCCCAGAACAAGCTTGTTCTTAAGTAAACTTGTCTGCCTGCTGACGTGTGTTTCTGCTGGTTTACACAGTTGCCAGCTACAAAACCGACTTGTATCAGTGTAAACATAATGAGCACCATATGTATGTGATTAGTGCTGCTGTTTATCTCACTAACACATAACCTCCATTCAGGCTTCATTCTATGCCTACACAGAGTTTATTGCATCCCCGGGCAAGTCTATTATAAAAGGGAGTAAAAACCTTAATCTAGCTGCCCACATACCTATGCACATTTTGCTGTCAATATTAAAGAAGGAAACTGTTTTGTAAATTGCAGAAGAAGATGGATCTTTACCTTATTTAAGTAATGGAACTAGAAGCAATTGTTTTCATGACAGAGGAACAGTAGATTGTGAGGAATCTGACAAATATGTATCCAGCAGGAGCTTAACAGCTGGACCTCTGCTTGCATAGTTCACATGCCAGGCCATCACTAACTAGGTCTTTAATTAATTAATTTTATTAATGTCTTCAAATTTTTTTTTTTAATAATTGTGGTCACCTCCTGTCTGATGATGGGGTTTTTTTAAGGCATTGTTCCTGTTGCTGGGTTACAGTATTGGGTACTGGGATAGATCTTGATAAGCTAGATTAGTTTTGCACATTGCCCTCGGGATAGTCACCATTACTATACCTATCCTCATAATATACTTGAACTTATTTCAGAATACTATTAAGGGTCAGATACCCAGTTGACTTACCTTGTATACAGGTAATGAATGGTGTGTGTGTGTGTGTTGCATTAAATTTCCCTTGCTTTTCTGAGTAAGCCTAGAAGAGATCTGAGAAGAAACTTCATAATACTGATGTTTCAATTTATAGCTTCATAGGTTCATAGGTGTATACTAGGTTAATGACCATTAGGGTCCTTATAAGCCTAACCATGCAACCCAATACCACATATTTAACTCATTCAACTTCTGAAATAAGTTCAAGTATATTATGAGGTTAGGTATAGTAATGGTGACAATCTGGAGGGCAATGTGCCAAACTAATCTAGCTTATCAAGATCTATCCTAGTACCCACTACTCTAACCCAGTATTAGCGCTAAAGGATAATGCTGCCCAAGATGCAGAAACCTTTACAAATGCACTCTATGAGCACCTACAAGGATGCATGGACCATGCCATCCCTAGCAAAACCAATATTCACTCCTCTAAGAGAAGGAAACCAGTCTGGTGGACCCCTGCCATAAACAGGCTATACAATAGAAGGAGGAAACTAGTTCAGAAAAAAAGCAAAGGAAAGGCATCCCTGATCAGTATCAGTAAGAAACTAAGATCCCTCATAAATTTATCCAAGGTTAACTGTGAAAGAAAAAATAGCCAAGGATTTAAAAGATAACCACAAAGCCTTCTTTAGCTATGTTAAGAATCTAAGTGGCAACTCCCAGATATGCACTGAACTAGTGCAAAATAGCACAAAATATACTGAACCTACTGATATTGCCAACATCCTGGCAGATAGATTCAGTGCAAACTTCACCCCCCTCTCACCCCCAAAAGGGCCCACAACAATACTGGAAAAGTGCAGTGTCCTGGAAATCACAGATGCACAGATGAAAATAGCCCTTTCAAAAGCCAAAAACACTGGGCCAGATGGTGTCCCAAGCTGCATCTTGCATGAACTACAGAATGAACTAACCCCCCACCTAAACACGGAGTTCAACCTCAGCCACTTCACAGGCTATGTGCCCATAGAATGGCACACAGCAATGGTTATTCCACTCCACAAAGGAGGGGCCACAACTGATCCTGGCAACTACCGCCCCATAAGCCTGACTAGCTTGGTCTACATGGCTATGGAGTGCATCATCATGGAACTCATTAACAAAGACATTGGAAACCTCCAAACACTTGAGCCAACCCAGTTCAGCTTTGTTAAGGACAGATCATGCCTACTAGACCTGGTTGACTTCTTCGAGACAATCACCAAGGCCATAGATGAGGGAAAGGTTGTTCACACAGCATACCTTGACCTCGCCAAAGCTTTCAACACCATTCCCTACTCAGGTATTATAGAAAAACTCACCAGCCTGAACATTAACCCCTACGTCATGAGATGGGTTGCCAACTGGCTTACAGACAGAACTCACACAGTAAGAATAGTGGGCTCCAGGTCCAACTCTAAACAAGTCACAAGCGGTGTCCCGCAAGGCTTGGTCCTGGGATCCCTACTGTTTGGCATATACTTCTCAGAAGTACAGACAAACACAGGAGGACTATGGCTAATCACGTTCGCTGATGACTGCAAACTGGGAGCCAT
Organism: Protopterus annectens; assembly: GCF_019279795.1. Classification (NCBI taxonomy): domain Eukaryota; kingdom Metazoa; phylum Chordata; order Ceratodontiformes; family Protopteridae; genus Protopterus; species Protopterus annectens. The sequence goes on along the minus strand of NC_056725.1, from coordinate 231,114,230 downwards.
AAATGACTCTCTGGCTGACACGGACATCCTCCAAAAGGGCCTTACTGAGATGGACACCTGGTGTCAAAGTCATGGCCTCAAGCTAAATGCCAAAAAATGCATAGTCATCCCATTTGGGAAAAACAAAACACCCACAAATTACCACATAGGTGGCAGCCCCCTTAATACAGAAGAGGTAATAAGAGATCTGGGGACCATGGTAGATAGTAATCTCTCCCTTGACAATCATATTACCAAAATAGTTAGGAAATCCTTCTATGTGGCCCATCTAATTACTAAAGGGTTCACATCTAGAAATAAAGAGGTTATAGTGCCCCTCTACTCATCACTCATCAGACCCATCATAAAGTACAGTGCCCCATTTGGGATGTACCTCACAAGACACTTCCAACAGCTGGAGAGACCACAAAAGTACCTCACCAAGAGGATTACTGGCCTCAAACATATGTCCTATGCAGCCTGACTGAAAAAACTACGGCTGTACTCAGTGGCATATCGCTTACTCAGAGGTGATCTCTGCCTGACTTACAAAGCCATGTCCAACTCAGAATTGATGGACAAGCTCCACCTAAAGAAATCCAAGTCACTGTGAGCCACGCAATCTAGTGAGCTAAACCTCGCCACAACAATAAACAGAACATGCTGGAGGGACAGATTCCTGTCACAGAGACTCCCCATGCTTTGGAACAAAATTCCAAACTACATTAGGCAGAGCCCCTCACTAACACTCTTCAAGAGAAACCTTGACGAGTGGATGAGTAACAGAAAATACACCCCTCGGATCACTTCATTGGCTCTGCTTGACAGAGGATCAGTTAATTAATCAATGGGGCAGTGAAAGCCAACACACTCTGGCTAGGCTTATAAATGCCTCAGGCAGATAGCCTAGTACCTACTAATGAACCTATGAACCTATGAACCTATTCACTCCAGTGGAGCTCAGGAAGTTTGCACTGTAACTTCCAGGGGGCGGAGCCTAGGCCTTTTGACAGAATCAAATGATGTCCTCACATTTCAAACAAATCTTCATATCTCTGAAACCATAGGGGTTATGAAAAAAGCATAAATGGCACACTATTTAGCACAAACTATTTTTATTGTGGTAGTATTCTTTAGGTTCTAGTCTTAACCCAAATTTTATAAGTCACAGTAAACCCAGTAACTACTACATTTGTAATATTTTGTAAATAACTTGCAATATCTCAGCAACCACTCAAGTTACACACATACTGTCAGCAGCATTTTATCCATCTAGCCGAGAGCTTTTATATGAGGCTAACAAGTTCTGTCTGTGTTACTTGGTTGTTGAGATCTTTAGAAAAATGTGAAAATTATATCTATGCAAATTAATATCATAAAGGCAATAGTTAATATATCTATTTACCTGCACTAGACAGAGGTCAAATATTAATGCAGTTGAGTTTGCCATTGTGTAAGCTTTAAGATGATTTTTTTTAAAACCTTGTAAGTAGCATGGTTTTGGAATTATTGATGCAAATATGAACAAGCAATATTTGATGCCTAGAGGAGTCAGTAGGCGTTAACTGCAGAAGCAACTGGAGGTATCACTTGGATATAATGAGTTTTGTATTAGAAACACTAACCATCCAGCCCAATACCATATTCATGGGTGACATTAATTACCTCACTATTAATTGGGAATCCTATGCAACACCAAATGTACAGGCACAGAGATTCATGGACTTGATAAACACAACCTTCCTGGATTAGACAGTCAATACAACAACAAGAAGTGCAACCATACTGGACCTGTTCCTCATAATATGGGAGAGTGCTGCACACCCCCTAGTGTAATGTCTTCCCTGGTAAGGTCAGACAACAAAATGGTCTCCTTTGAAGTAACAATACAACCTGGACCCCCAGGTAAACCTGGAATATTCAGGAACTATTCTAAGGCTAACCTCCTACTATTAAGTGATAACCTGCCAAAATTTCAAGCCCCCATAAACCCTGAGAACACTGCTGCCTATGCAGAAGTGTTCACAGAAACCCTGTGCAAGCAAGTTAATAGCTGCATAGAGGCAGCTGTACCACAAGGAAGAAGTACAGAACTAGCTAAAAAAAACAAGCCACTCTGGTGGAATCACAAAATCAATAGGCTATATAGCAGAAGGAAGTAAATCATGGCAAAAATTAGGAGGTGCAGCACCCAGTAGGATAAAATAACTCTCAAACTAAACAAACAACTCAGAGGACAAATAAAGTCTAATAAAGCCAAATTTGAGGTAGGTTTGGTCTCCCAAGACAAAGGCAACTACAAAGCATTATTTAGCTATGTCCACAACTTCAAAGGCAATACACAGTTATGAGCTCATTGTAAATGGAGCCACATATAATGACTCAGAAGATATAGCAAACCTCCTGGTTGATAATTTCAGCTCCAACTTTACCACTCTCTCCCCCCTGCAACCTTCCCTCAGGAAATACCATCAACTATAACTCCCCCTACTATCACCAGTGAATGGGTCCTTAATGCTCTCTCTAAGACTACATCAATAGGCCAATATCCCAGTATGCCTTCTAAATAGCATGAGACATGACCAATCAGAAACTCTGGAATTACTATTTAAATGTAGCTTCCAAACAGACTTTGTGCCTCATGAATGGATAACAGCAGCAGTCATCTCTCTGCAGAAAGGTAGGCAATCCACAGATCATGGAAACTACAGACCCATAAGTCTCACTAGTCTTATACGTAAAGCCATGGAAAAGAATTATCATGGAATGATCAATAGAGATATAGTAAACTTCCAGACACTGAACCCAACCCAGTTTGGTTTTGTCAATGACAAATCATGCCTACCCAAACTGATGGACTTCTTTGAGAAGTAACCAAAACAATGGATGAGGGGGAAAATGGTTCATACTGCCTACCCTGACCTGACCAAGGCATTTAACACAATATCCCACTCAGGTATTGTTGACAAACTCAAGCGGATAGGTACCAACTTGTATGTCACCCTGTGGATAGCCAACTGGCTCATAGACAGGACCCTGGAAGTTAGAATTGGGGAGTCCACTTCTATAAAAAGGCCATTCACAAGTGAAGTCCCTCAGGGATCAGTCCTTGGACCACTCCTTTTTGGCATTTACTTCTCTAAAGTCAAGGCCAGTCTCAATGGTCTCTGGCTGATTAATTTTGCAGATGATTGCAAATTAAGAGCTGTCATTGTGTCCGACACTGACACAGATGTTCTCCAGAAGGGGCTAACACAGAGAAACAACTGGTATCAGAGCCATAGACTAAAACTAAATTCCAATACATGCATACTAGTATCCTTTGGGAAGTCATCCACCCCTAGTAACTATCATATTGGCAACACACCCCTTAGAGTTGACCCAGTAGTTAGGGACTTAGGGACACACATAGATAGTAATCTCGCCTTTGACCATCATGTGTCCACAGTAGTGAGGAAACCATTCTATATTGCACAACTTATAATCAAACGTATGGCATCTAAGCACAAAGAAGTCATTGTTCCATTGTATTCAGCATTCATCAGACCTATCACTGAGTACAATGCCCCCTTTGGTATATACTTAAACAGGCCTATTCAACAATTGGAACATCCACAGAGGTTCCTCACTAAAAGAATACATGGTGCAAGTAAAATTTCCTCTACAGACTGCCTTAAGGCCCTATCCCTGTATTCTGTCTTCTACATGCTTTTGAAGGGAGAACTATGCCTGGCATACAAGGCATTGTTAGACCTTAGTCTGATGGACCTCATGCATACCCACAAAACAAACAGCACAATAATTACCTGTTCTAAAGACTTAAACCTTGCCTGTGATATAAATAGGACTTGCTGGAGAGACAGGTAAGTATCCCAGAGACTATCCGATCTATGAAACAGGCTCTCCACTCATGTGAAGCAGAGTTCCTCCCTAATCCAATTCAAGTGCAACTTGGACAATTGGATGGAGAACAGGAAATTCATCCCTTGTTTGTCCCCATGTCTCTAATGGACACAGGCAACTTGTAAATGGTTCATCTCCTAGGCCCCTGCTTGAAAATGTTTCATCTTCCAAACCTCTGCTTACACTTATTAAGGGTATCAGAACTTGTCAGAGATTTGGGATGCATGGCTAGGCTTAAATAGGCCCTTGTAGTCATTAGCCTACTAAACACCTACGAACCAAATGTTACTCATAAATTTGATTTATATAGGGGGTGATTTACTGACTGCCTCTGACCATCAGAGACATAGGCACCAGACCAGGGGTGAATTTCTGATTAACAATCCATTGGTTCAAATTGAACTTAAATAGGAATAGGGAGGATTCCCCATCTTGAGAATGGGAATTCTCTTAGAAACATATCTGTCTCTCTTAGCATGTCCTATTTGTGTTGCAAGCAAAAATTATGTCTTTTAATCTAGTAGTTCTGATATTGTTTCTTTTATGGATGTGAAAAGGGTTCATCAAAACAGGGTCCAGAGATGCCTTATATGCCGAGGAAATAAATACTCTGAATAACACAAACAAAAGTAAACTTCTAATACAAAATAAAAAAATGATGGGTACATGCTTTCACAGATCTTCAAGCTGCTTCTTCAGACCATATATAAACCAATAAAATATTCTCATTTAAATATCTAAAAAGACTTAAGAAAATCAGTCAATAAAAACATAGAGAATCAGCTGACTGTTCATTCATAAATGCATCATCCGATCGCATGTTGACTATGAACCAAGCCCCAACAGATGAAATTTAATGAAGCAGGGGACAGGATTTCAAAACTAGCTTCAAATAAATTGTCCCATTCAGTCCAGGTGGAAGGTGTGCTTGTAAAACCAAAAGCCATCATGATCCACTACATTCAATTGTATTATTCTGATTTCCACAATGCACACTCAGTGAGGTCAGTTCAAGTGCAAAAAACTTAAATGAATGTTCATTACCTCATTCTATAATATGCTTGGCCAAGGCATTAGTCACTTTCTTCTTTTAAATGTCATTAATATGTTCTAGTACCCTTTTCTTCAATGTGCGATTTGTTTTGCCAATATAAAAAGCTCTGCAAGTTGTGCAGTCTGCACAATATGCCAGATCTTTAGTCTTACATAAAAATCAATCTCTATCTTAAAGCCCGTACTATGCTGTACGATCGAGGTGTTAGTTAAGATATACTTACACGCCTTACAAGAGCAACATTTAAATGTCCTTTTACGATCAAAGTAAACTGCAATGTTTCTTGAATTATTCCTATAATGGAGCTGTTATTTTGAGGGACAGATTTTCTTCTGAAGTAAAACCTTGATGATTCATCAATGACCTTCCTAACATCCAGGTCAGCTTTCAAAATTGGCCAGTTATTTTTCAAAATATTGCATATAACATTTACCTCACTTGAATAGGTAAGACAGATCGTATGCATACAATGTGTAACAGTAGATATAATGGCTTCAGTATTTTCATTTCCATGTCTCTCTGAAAAATAAAGTTTCCCACTATTACCTCTCATGCCAAGTACCTCATTCATACATTGATCAATCTCATGTGATTTACACCCTCTGGCCAAAAATTCATTTCTTAACTGTCCAAAAACTGAAACTAAATCATTATCCTCATCATGTAGTCTCATGACACACAGACCAAGTCTTTTGTAAAGGAGTTATTTTCTTTGTATAATGAATGTGATGGGAATCACAACTTTGTCTTTGTTAGGTTGGATATAGCTTCACTGTTCACTGTGGTACCCAATGATTAGGGCACTGACTGTCTGAGACAAATTTTCAATAACAACACAGACTGGCCAGTAAGTAAGGTAAACTTGCTTGTGAATTAATTGAGTTAATACCTGAGAATAATGTCTTTGTCTTTAATAATGATTTCTATATCCAACAGACAGGAGGTGCAATGGGCATGGCATGTGCCAATACTTATGGCAATTTGGCCCTTGACTCCTGGGAACAGGAGTGTGTATTTTTTAGGGAATATTTTGTTTTACTGATGTTTTGTGGATGATGTCTTTCTTGTTTGGAAAGATACAGAACAGAGTTTAAATGATTTTATTGATTTTCTGCATAATATGACTAAGTTTTTGACGTTTAGCTACTGTCTCCCTCATAGGAGTATAGACTTTCTTGATGTTATGTTTAATAATTAAGCAGTGGGATGTTGCTATACTCAGCTTTATAAGAAACCCTGTAAAAGGAATACCCTACTACATAGAACCAGCATGCATCCTGGTCATATTAGCAGGAACGTAATGAAGGGACAATTTCTGAAGGTGATGAGACTGCTCAGTGATGATAATGATTTAGTTCCAGCTTTTGGACAGTTAAGAAATGAATTTTTAGCCAGGGGTATAAATCACATGATATTGTACAATGTATTAATGAGGTATTTGGCATGGGAGATAGTAGTGGGAAACCTTATTTTTTAGAGAGACATGAAAGTGAGAATACTGAAGCTGTTGTTACATCTACTGGTACATGTTGTATGAATAGGATTTGTCTTACCTATTCAAGTGATGTAAAAGTTGCTAGCAATACTTTGAAAAAGAACTGGTTAATTTTGAAAGCTGACCTAGATGTTAGGAAGGTCATTGATGAATCACTAAGGTTTTGTTTCAGAAATAATCTCTCCCTCAAACCACAGTTACGTTATAGGAATAATTCAAGAGAAAGGGACATTTAGATGTTGCTCTTTTAAGGCCTGTAAGTATATTTTGACTAACCCATCATTTGTACAATCTAGTATGGGCTTTAAGATAGAGGCTGATTTTTATGTAAGACTAAAGATCTGGTATAGTATGCAGACTGTACAACTTGCAGAGCTTTTTATATTGGCAAGATGATTCACACATTGAAGGAATATGTTAATGACATTAATAAGAAGAAAGTTACTAATGCCTTGGCTAAGCAGATTATAGAATGCAGAAATGAACATTCATTTAAGTTTTTTGTACTTGAACTGACCTCACTGACTGTGCGTGGTGGAGATCAGAATAATACAACTGAATGGAGTGCATTATGTGGAGTTTGCTGTTACAAGCACGTCTTCCAACTGGACTGAATGGGATGATTTCAATGAACCCAGTTTTGAAATCCCACTGCTATGTCACTAAATTACATCTCTGTGGGGCTTGCCTCATAGTCAGCACATGATTGGATGATGCATTTATGAATGAACAGTTAGCTGATTCTATATATTTTTATTGACTGTTTTTTCTAAAGTCTTTTTAGATATTTAAATGAGAATATTTTATTGGTTTATATATGGACTGAAGAAGCAGCTTGAGGATCTGTGAATGCACTTACCCATCATTTTATTTTGTATTAAAAGTTTACTTTTGGTTGTGTTGTTCAGAGTATTTATTTCATTGGTAGATTCTGTTTTGTTTCACTTTGACCTCTATTCTGTGGCTTTGGTGTTTTATGTTTGGAATGCCTTATACGCCAATCAAAGATTATCTCTCAGAAATCTGTATGATACTGAGTAGAGAGACAGGGCTTTGAGGTGATCAGTGCGCAGTGCATTTTCTCCTTTTATTCCTTTTGTAAGGCACCTTTGTGGATGTTCCATTTGCTACATGTATCTGATCAGGTACATACCTACAAGAGAGTATGCAGAGTTACTTTGGTTTTTCCATTAATAATATCCTGGAACTTAGCTTGAATTATAGTAAGTGTCTTGGAAAAAGCTTGTTTTTTTTCTCTCTGTAAATGGATTGCTGCTCTAGAATGTCCAATTTTGTTCCTGTAGAAATTTAGTTAAGCATTCCATTGCTTCCAAAGCTCAGTTTTCCAAGATCTTAATTTAGTATGATGAAAGCATTTGCAAGCCTTGCAGGGTAGGTGAAAAGGATAATCCTCTGAGGCATGTGCTGCTAGAAATACTTAGAGAGGTCACGCTTCAGTGAGGAACAGGGAATTAGCCCATTTCCTCACTGTAGTGCGATCTTGGAGTTGGTATATTTAATGTGCAAGCTCTATGTGGTGTGTGTGTGTGGGGGGGTGCAGCCCCCTGCAAAATAGTAAAACTAATGTACCATTGAATATAGAGTTCAATGGTACGTTATTGTGCATAGCAGGAGGTGAGTGATGTCACCTTCTGCTGTGTCGAATACATCAAACCCTGTATTTGATGAATTCAGTTTCATTGTGGTTTACTATTCAGAATTTCAGATTCAACATTTTAGGTCGACATTACATGCGATATGTCTCTTAATTTTTCAGGTTCTGTGATAATAGTTGCCCATCTCTGCCACAAAACTTGTGCATAAGCCATCTAGGCAAAGAAAACTGTATTAGAGAAAAGACAAAAACAAATAGTCCTTGCCAATCATTTTTTTTAATGTGTGAAGCAAATGCCTTAACCAGTATGCCAACCCTAACAACAAATCCACCTCCACCTGCATTGACACCACCAATCCCATACTCAGCAACTCCAAACTCCCCCACCACAGAACCACAATATGCAACCCAGCCCTCCTAATAAAACAGCGTCACACTGTTAATAACTGAAGCTTGTCCTTAAAATGACAAATCCTGTACTTTACATTTGTGAAACAAACACCATAACCATTATGCTCCCCGCTACCTCCTCAACCTCCTAACGCAAGAAATTTGAACAAAATGTGACAAAATGGGGGAACAGGTTTTAAATGTTGCAGGTATAAACTTAGCAGATTGCTAAAGATAACAGGGTTTGTGTTAACTTACATCTTCTGAAGGATATGAAACTCAAATACCTGTCATTATTTAGAGACTTCAATGCACAAATGTGCATGCACAACAAAGAACTGTTATTTACAGCTTCTTCTCCACTCATAAACTGCCAATAAAACTGATGCTCCCACAAATCATACAGCACCAATGAAGACCAAAACAGAAAGGTCCTTTGTTAACAAATATGGGTTTATATCCAAGTATTTAAAACAGTTCTAGATGCTCTTTCAAAATTTACAATTTACTAACTTTTATGATTCTTATTTAAGAGTCATCTGCATTATAACCAAGATCCAGTTATGCAGATTAAAATCCCTATTAGGTACCTTCTCACAGTAAATCACCTTTTTGTTCTCAGATAACATTAGTGCCTACTTATATTTTCTGTTCCCTTCTATCTTTTCAGACTGTGAGATTATCAGGTTTCTCTCGCATCCTGTCACTTCTGGCATGTTATCAATGCTTATAGAATAAGCTGAAACTACAACTGACCCCACTGGTATACTATTTCCCTGATGAAAATGTTCATTTATCAAACTAAAAGCAACTATGTAAAACCATATCTGTAAACATGCAATTTATTTCAAAAACATTAAAATACAGTGCACTATTATAAACTAAAAATGTAACACGTTAACATCTGATCATGCTTAACAACTGAATAAAAATCTGTAATGTTGGAACTGACCACAAGGGCCTTTTCAGTGGACTCTACACTCTACTTGGATTAGTCCATCTAAAATGGCAAAAGTAAAAAAAAAAAAAGCTTCAAGAAATATGATCCAAGCCCTTCCTCTGGACACCCGCCACCCACCAACTGACAAGGCAGGCATGCTTTCCTCACCACAAACACCAAACTCCACCATGCATGAGCAGAATACACCACTACCTTAAGGAGCTTATATCCTGCAAAAAGATAGTCATGGCTCACTCCCCTGCACCAGACTGCAGAAACACAATAAACTATCCCCACCAATGCCGATGCCTCCCCGACAAGCCAACCACCATGACCCACAACATACCACATCAATGGATAGCAGCCCACACAAAAATGCCATGAACCAAAAACCAGAATGAGAGCCATCAGAAATGCAGCCTTAGAGCCACTGAATTGCCAGAAACAAAATATTCTGATTGCAAAAACTTGACGCAAGCATCTGGACAAAGCCACAAACAGTGGTGGGACAAACAACCAGAAATATAGACCATCTAAGCACCCTCCACACACACACACACACACACACACACACACACACACACACACACACACACACACACACACACACACACACTGAAAAGCTAAAAGAAAAACAGAGTTGCATCAGGGTGGATCCTCACAAGGGCTCCAAAAAAAAACACTGCTTCATGAAAAAAAATGGACCAAAAGCATGAATCAAAAAATGAGCAAAAGACAGCAACAAAATGTGCAGCACCACCAGCTCTGCCACTACAAATAATGACCTGCCATGTCTCTGCCTTGCTGTCTTGTAATGTTCCTTTCATTTTTTTTCTTTCTCTCTCTCCTTCTTCTTTCTCACCTTGCCTGTAGTTTCAGACCATACCCAACCAAACCTACCCCAACTCATCATGAAGCTCATCTGCAAAATGGCTCACTTGGCCCAGACACAAGGCATCCTCCCAACTCCCCAACAACTAAGGTAGATTAACTCAAACACCAATCCTGTAATACATGGGAAAAAAAAAACACTCAACTAGCATTTCCATGCTCCACTATTACCCAGGGCCTACTTGGTGTCTGAAATTCCTGTAGGTTATCTCGAACTAACAATTGCCTTAGCAAGTTCATGCCAAAATGTGATTCCTTACCCAGTTATACTTGCATAAAACCCATTATTCCCCTTCCTTACACTTACCTCATTTCTTCCCAATCATTCTATATTCCCATTTTACCCCCCCAACTAGCTTTCTTCCCCTACCCTCTTGATTCCCATTACTATTTCTCCTAACCCCACCTGAAGATGTCCCTGGACAAATTCATTTGTTACTAAACCTCATTTATGTTTTATTGTATACCCAGCTATTCAAATATTATAGACTTGAGCACAGGCTGAAAGAGTCTAGCAGACCTGCCCCTGACACACACAAAAAAATAAGCAAATTATTTTCATATTCTACTTGGCATCTCTAGTTACAAATTCTCAGTAACAAACAACTTTAGTCTGTCTTCCTATCAAAGTTATTATTATTAAATTCTACTCACTACATTGCAGATACTTTAATCTTTGACCCTCAAACAAGCCTACACACACAAACACACACACACACACACACACACACACACACACACACACACACACACACACACACACACACACACACACACACCAATTATAGCCACATATGTGACAGTACACCTTGAATGTTTGCTTTGATTACTTTAAAAAAAGATCATCTGAATGAATAAATTTATATATAATAGCCCAAAATTAATCTTAGCTTGCTGATGTCAAAACCATACAGTGTAACACTCCTCTCATTTTCTGAAGGATACCAAACCTGAAATTCACATGCCTGCCTATATTTACTTACCACAGTTTCCAAGAATTTGGTAGAAAGTCATACATTTTACAAGGAACAGAACAAAATAATTCTCAGTTTCATTGCTCACGAATTCTAGACAAAGCCAAATACACACACACACACACACACACACACACACACAGATATATATATATACATATACATATATATATATACATATACATATATATATATATATATATATATATATATATATATATATATATATATATATTTTTTTTTGTGGGGGGAGGGTCCCAAAAGAGACATAAAACTAGGTAAAATTGTACAGAATAAATCTTATTTACATTTATCATGATATTGTTTTCTGTTAAGTATCACTTTATAGCTGACATTATTATTCAGTCTAAGTGTGTTGTGCACATAAAGTTTTATTTGCCATTTCAACTCTCTGTACTCAAGTTCTCCTTCTTTATCACCATTAAAGTCAATGGTAACAGGCACCGCCTTTGTGAAGTACAATTTTACCTAGTTTTATGTCTCTTTTGGGACCCTCCCCCCACAAAAAAAAAAATATATATATATATATATATATATTTTGAGAGAAAAATAGCTAAAGACTCAAAAGACAATCATAAGGCCTTCTTTAGCTATGTTAGAAACCTGGGAGGAAACTCTCAGATATGCTCAGAACTAGTTCAAAATGATGTGAAGATTACTGATCCTACAGACATTGCCAACATACTGGCTGACAGGTTCAGTGCAAACTTCTCCCTCCCAAAAGGAGAGATATCTATATTGCAGCCCCCAAACATCTCCAATGCCCAAGTGAGAACTGCTCTCCAAAGCAAAAACACAGCATCCATGGGACCTGATGGTGTCCCCGGCTGTGTGCTCAATTAAACCCACAGCTAGGACAGCTGTTTAATCATAGTCTTACCTCTGGATACTGCAACTGTGATCCCACTTCACAAAGGCGGTGCCTCCACCGACCTGAAATTACCGCCCATTAGCTTGACAAGCCTTATCTGCAAAGCCATGGAGAGGATCATAATGGACCTCATAAATAAAGACATAGGAAATTTGCAGACTTTGGATCCATCCTAGTTTGGCTTTGTCAAAGGCAGATCATCTTCTAAACTTGGTTGACTTTTGAAACAGTCACCAAAGCCATTGATGAGGGAAAGGCAGTCCATACAGCCTACCTCGATCTGGACTCAGGTATCATTGAAAAACTCATCAGCTTAAATGTTAACCCATACATCACAAGATGGGTTGCAAACTGGCTGAGTGACAGAACCCACAGGGTCAGAGTTGCTGGCGCCATGTCAGACTCAAAGCCTGTCACAAGTGGTGTACCACAGGGCTCAGTCCTGGGCCCACTCTTGTTTGGCATCTACTTTTCAAGTACAAGCAAACACAGGAGGGTTATGGCTGACAAAGTTTGCAGATGACTGCAAACTGGAAAACACATCTGACACTGATATCCTTCAGAAGGGTCTCACAGAACGGATAACTGGTGCCAGAGCCATGGCCTAAAGTTAAATGCCAAAAATGCATAGTCCCTTAAAAACAAGGTTACTAGCTACCAAATAGGTGGCAATCCACTGAGCACAGAAGAAGTTATCAGGGACCTGGGGACCCAGGTTGATAGTAGTCTGTCATTCGACACCCATGTAGCTAAAGTAGTTAGGAAGACCTTCTACATTGCCCACCTTATCATGAAGAGATTCTCATCTAGATCAAGGGAGGTCATAGTCTCCCTATACTCATCACTCATCAGACCAATAATTGAGTACAATGCCCCATTCGAATGTATCTGACCCGACACTTGCAGCAGCTGGAGGCCACAAAAGTTCCTCACCAAAAGGATAAAGGGTCTTAAACATCTGTCCTATGCTGCCCGACTGAAAGAACTCCAGCTCTATTCAGTCACTTACCGCTTGCTCAGAGGTGACCTTTGCCTAACATACAAGGCCATGTCAAACCCAGATTTGATGAATCTAGATCCATCAGAGCCACAAGGAGACTTAAACCTCGACTATTAATAGGGCGTGCTGGAGGGATAGATTCATCACCAAAGACTCCCTATGCTGTGGAATAAAATCGGTATATGTTGGCCTTGTTCAAGAGAAATCTTGACCAATGGATGGGAGATCGCAGATATACCCCAGGGATTACCTCAGTGTCACTGCTCGACAGAGGCACAGCAAAATAATGGGTATAGTTCCCCATACTAAAGGAAAACTATGGGCTAGGCTTGTAAATGCCCTCGGGCAGATAGCCTAGTATGAACCTATGAACCTATGAACCTAAGATCAATCACACAGGAATAAAACTTTTTGAAGTATTTACACTCAGCTGCATGTTTATCTAGTGCATTGTCTGTTTTTTTTTTTTGTATTTTTTACATATTGTTGTTCATAGATTCTCTTTTTAAATTCCCTGTTATTTTTTATTCCAAGATGGCCACCAGCTAGGAAGCACACTTCTCAGTCACCTCCTAACAAAAATCTACAATCTAACCCAATCCGGGCTGCTGCACTTCTGCTACACCATCAGAAAACAAAGAATACTGTATTAAACTACATAATAAAGCATCTTCAGCAGATTTGTAAAAGGATTCAGCAAGCTGTACACTGCGTACAGGAATAGTGCAAGAGCTGCTGGAGGCAATATGGCCGCCGAGAGATCCAGGAACAAGCTCCCGGCACGTGCATGATCACTCCTGCACTATTCCTTGATGGACAAAGCTCCTGTATGCTACTTACCCCATTTAAAGGTGAAAAACATACAAATGAGGTAGATTAGTGATCCAGGAAGCAGGCAGCCATCCTTGCAGGAGTAATGTAACCTGCAGAAATGTATTCGGCTAGTAACAAAGTATATTTCTGCAAACTACAAACCGGAGCCATGACAGCTCCAAATAAAGGGTGTATATAATGTGGAAGGCATGCCAATAGCCAAATATATGGCCATTGGCATGGAAAATAGTTTCAAGACAACAAAAAATAACTTTTATTTTTTTTGGCCAATTTCAGCCGTTTAAGTGTAGGGCAGCGGCGCACAAACGGGATCGGCCCAAAAATAAAAATAAAACCTTGAAGAAAGCTTTTTAGGCAAAAATCACAATTTTGGCATTATAGTCAATGGCAGGCAGAAGGCAACAAAGCCAGTGAATAGTGGTTGCTAATGGGGAAGGCTCAGTGTTGTCAGTGCCTTGTAACTAGGCATTAGCAGTCAGTTCTATGCAAATGAGGGGAATGATACAGAATCACAGATTTCCCCTCATTGCTAGCCAGCATCCAACCATGTAGGTGCAGGAAAACCATGTGCAAGCCTAAAAGTTAGCTGACATCATAGAAGGGTGTGTCAGAAATACTGAAGGCTTATTGGAGCTCTGTGGCTCGGGTTTGCCATTAGCTTAGCAGAGGTAAGGAAGGGGGTGTTTCTGAAACTGCCTAGCAGTGTTTACATTGCCTAAACTGGTGTGTGCACCACACACTGGGTTTTAAACAAACAAAAAAATTAAACCAAAAAATAGAAGCTCCGTTCACATCTGAGCACTGGGTTTGCACAGTGCAACTCTGGGCTTAAACAGGAAGGCAATGGAAAGGGAAAACAGCAGTAGGAATGTAATCAAGGAGAACTAGCATAGTTGGCAGGTGAAATGTATCAGAATCAGTCAATTACACAAGCAGCAGCCCAGCCCAGCACACTATTATAAACTATGCAAACACCATTCCCTCTGGTTTTTCCCAGAAACTCTACACCACCGGTGTACACAAACAGGGACATTTTACCTAACAAAAGCAACAAAATGATAGGGGCTGTTTTTGCTCTCATAAATCAACATGTAGAAGAAGCTGAGGGTGGTGAGGATGACAATGCTGATGACCAACCCACAGTGAGGAGAAGGAGAAGAGAGTACAACCCCAGGGTAACCTACCAGGGGCAAAATGAGCTGGAGATAGTGGAGTGCTATAAGGCTATATAGGGCAGGGACCTCCTACATCAAATTATTAAGCTGTGCTGGCCACACCTTGCACACAGAACCAACAGAGGGGTACCCATCCCAGTGGATACCAAGGTATGTGCAGGCTTAAGAATATTAGTGGCCAACTGGGGATATCATGGGGATCTCACAGGCATCAGCATCCAGGGTACTCCACCAGTTCCTGGATGCCATGTCAGCACATACCAGTGAGCAGATATATTTCCTCAACACCCATAAGCCATTAACCAGCAATATGCATCTCTTCCACCAAATAGCAGAATACTCTGAGGTAGTGGGTGCTATAGACTGCATGCACATACATATCAAAGCACCACCCGGTGAGCAGAGTAGAGTCTACATAAACCGCAAGGGTTTCCTCTCCATCAACTGCCAGGTTGTGTGCAATGCCCAGGGCATTATAATTAATGTGTGTGCTGACAGCCCTGGAAGCTATCATGACTCCCACATCTGGTATATGATGCAGCTGTACCAGAGATTTGCCAATGGGGACATCCCATATGGTCACCTAGGGGGGAATACTGGTTATACACTGGAGCTGTGGCTGATGACACCCATTAGAAATGCACACACACCCAAAGAAGAACTCTATAAAGAGGCTCACGCACAGACCAGAGTCATAATAGAGCATGTGTTTGGGATGCTCAAGTCACAGTTGCAGTGCTTGGACATATCCGATGGTGCCTTGCAGTACTCACCAGCTAGATGTACCCAAATTGTCATTGTATGTGCCATGCTACACAATATGATCCTGAAGAAATAGCTGCAGCAGGAACAGCATGGGGCAGGGTCACACAGCCCCCCACCATTGCCAAGGCCAGCACAGGCACTGAGTGATTCAGAGGAGGAACAACCTGAGCCTGCCCCTGTTGGCAGAAGGAGGCATGTCCAGTATGCCCAGGCCTTGGCAAAGAGGCAAAGCATAGCACATACTCTGACATGGCAGGAACCCAGGGAATGACACCTCTCTCTGACTTTCACATACAATACAAGCAATGCCAAACATTACACTACCTGTGCTTAACCATGTATAGGGAGTATACTATGTGCATCTGACATAGTCAGCCCTCCAGCATCATCCTCAATACTGGCACAGCCGCAAGGTAAGTCACTCTCACTATCAGTTGCTGAATATAGTAGTATGTTCTGCTACCTGTATCTATGGTATGGATGTGAGAATGTAAGGGAATTGGTGGCTGAATGGGATGGCAGCAGATAGTAGACACCTATATCAGCAGCATGAAATCCTTAACAAATACTGGTGTCAACACAGTAGGCAGTACTAGGCAAGGTGACAAAACCCACTGCAGGACATGTGGTGGGCCAAATGTGTGTCCATAGGACACACACATGCATGTCAGTGAGGCTCACATACCCAACAACAGTCTCAGCCAGCTGGACAGGTGTAGACAAATGCAAAGAAAGGCTGTGCTAAGGCCTCTGATTGATGGTTATGGAGGACAGCCTCCCTCCAGACCTACACAGATAGACTACAACAGGTCAGACAGTGGGATGGTAGTTCTGAAGGGTAAGAAGTCTGAAACTGAAATGTAGGTCAATAAAACCTAAGAACTGTAGTACATTGATATGCCTCTAGCCTGCATAATAGATCAGAATACAGAATGAAATGGAAGCCAACAGAGTACCTGAAATACCAGTACAGTCATAGCAAATGTTTACAGTTGTCAGGTTTGACCCCCCACAATCCTATGTAGAAATGTAGTAACATGTATGTGTGGGTATAATAACAGTGGAGCACAGATTACCTGAGCTGACCAAAGTAGCAGGATAGATTGTTGCATGTGTACAATATGCAGGACTCTGTGTGTTAGGTTGTTGTGTGTTGCATATTGTGTGAAAGTGGTTAGCATGTAGGCATGGAGGGTTGGGTCCCAGTGGCCATTGGCCATTATTGTTGATGACAGGGCAAAGTTGTCACAACTGCAGTGCCAAACACAATGCATCCCAGCAATACACAATTCAGCAATAATTCATACTAATTGTTTGGATGTAACATCTATCACAATCTGAAAGATGGACATGGCATGAATGTGGGCCCAGACATACAAACAGTACACATGTGGAAGTACCCTAGACACAGAGTGTATAAAATGTTACTGTCAAATGGACACACCTTTGGAATTGTACATACAGATTAGCAGCACATTAGTTGGCTGTGTAGTATGGAATACTGATATAATCTGGCCAAATACTGGCAGACCACAAAAGGCACAAGTATGAAGTACTGAAAAACTGCTGATGTCCCTGCACAAGTCAACATAAGTGGAATGATCCACGTGTATCTGTGAGTCAGCTGCAAGTAGATTCCATAACACATATGCACGCAGCTCACCCCACCATCAGCCACAGGTATCTCATAGGTCATATCCCTGCTGTTGGGAATGAGTACAATATGACCCCCACCTCTGTATGGAAATAGCCACAGAGTGCAGCATGCTAAAGAGGTGTCCCATGCAGGTGTGTCTCTAGCTGTAAGCAGCACCCTGCCAGCATCCACACCAATGGGTCAATAAGGACAGAAACTATTGACATTAACACCTTGCACACTTACCCTGTCAACCCAGGGGAATGCAGTGGCTTTCAGCCTGAGACTATAGGAGTGACACACTGCAGTGGCCAGCTACAGATGTACTGCATCACTACCAAATGCCCTACAATCCTCTGTCAAAGGTCTGTGTCTCACCTGTACTGCCAATGTATGTTATCTCACGGACTCCCAAATAACAACATAACACAGTTCACAGAACACAAATGCAAGGCCATGTTGACAAATCTCAGTAGCATATCCACCATGTCCTACTGCATGAACTGTGGACCAACCCGTAAATACTGATGGGATGAAGTGATAACTATAGGAATACTTATCAGATATTGTTTGTATAATGTTCAGAAGAGGATAGAATAACAGTTGGGGGGTAGAAGCATGGACAAAATGGAGTGTGTGAAGTCTGAAACTCAGATGTGTGCACATACTATCCCTGCCTGCAAACACTGGAATGGGTGGCTACAAACCTGCTTAAAAACCACAATGTGAAGGGGTAATGACCAGAAATATGAGCCCTGCCTCTGGGTAACCTGTGTGAATCTGTACAGCTGTGAGGTATGGCCACAGCAGGATATGGCCATTCTGTCATGCCGATAGATATACAAGCATGGGATCATCAACCACCACAGTGCCAAGGTGCTGAACCATTTACACAGACCCATCAGCAAGTGCCTGCAGCTCCCCCTCCAGAATGGCATGATTGTGCAGGAATATGTAAGCTGCAGACCACAATACTGGACATAGCATTATTCATCTTGTGTTCCCCATGAAATTACCGCAAACAAATATTTACTCCTGTCAGTAGTTGATGACATAAAACATCACAGTGTAAAACAGTACATATGTCTGAATATCTCTGCTAATACCAAAACCATGTAGCAAAAGCAGCACAGACACAATAAGTTGCAGTATCCCACTATACTTTGCTCATTGTGACTCCATATTGTCAACTGATCTACAGATATCCTGAAACAGGTTGCTAGCTGTAGGTGTAGAACACAAATGCCTGCACTGGAGTACAACCTACCTGGAAAGGATTCACACATTCAGTACAGAAGGTCATACTGGGCATGGTCCCAAAATTAGAGAAACGAAGCCCATGTCTGACAATAAAATACTGAAAGGTCATACTGGGCATGCTCCCACACTTACAAAAATGAAGCCCATGTCTGGCAATAACAGTGGACTATACATATCTGTCAGTTACAGATGTCTGTGCACACACTCCACATTGCACACCAGTCATGCTTTGCACACACATCGGATAGGAATACACACATATATCCAAGGACAACACACTATAATAGGCCAAACATACACATACATAGATGTGTAGTAGAGAGTGACAGACAGTGACAAAGAGCTTCCCATCATGAGGCATGTCGCTCCCAGCACACATCCAATTGTCCAATATCACACGATGTGCAAATGTCTATCACTGTAGACATTTGCTTCTGGTAAACCTCAGCACTATAATGCATGTGGTGCTTGTGATAACTGTGTAACATGACTGTACAGGTCATTATTCATCTAGCAGTTGTATACATGGTCCTGTCAAATGTAAACCTGTGTGGGACTGAGTGTTGTGTGTGTGATTCCAGATGAATGGTTTATGGCCCATTCACACACACTGCACTCCCCATTGCCCTACTTTGGCAAGCATGCTGATGTCAATGAACTTGACACACTTTTGGAGAAAAACTAGCCCTATAAGCTCCTTGTTGTGTGCTATAACTGCTTAGTGTAATATATTAGTTAGGTAGGAGTTCTAATCCCAGGCATGGCAATGGTGGGACTGTGTGTGTGCATTTGTTTATTTTTGTGTGTGTGTAGGGTTCAATGCATTTGAGGCCAGTCACAGTCACTACACTGTCCATTGCCCTACTTTGGCAAGCCTGCTGATTTCATTCACCTTGAATACACCTTTGGAGAAGGTCTAGCCAATAAGCTACATGGCACATGCTATAACTGCGTAATGCTATAGTATATATACTAGTTAGATAGGTGCTGTAATCCCAGACATGGCAACTGTGAGACTCTGTGTGTGTGTTTGATTGTGTGTGTGTGTGTGTGTGTGTGTGTGTGTGTGTGTGTGTGTGTGTGTGTGTGTGTGTGTGTAGGGATCAATGCTTTTGAGGCCAGTCACAGTCACTACACTTTCCATTGCCCTACTTTGGCAAGCCTACTGATGTAATTCACCTTGAAATACACCTTTGGAGAAAGGCTAGCCCTGTAAGCTCGGTGGTGTATGCTATAATTGTGTAATGTTATAGTGTGATGTACTAGTTAAGTAGGAGTTCTAATCCCAGACATGGCAACTGTGAGAGTCTGTGTGTGTGTATGTGTGTGTGTGTGTGTGTGTGTGTGTGTGTGTGTGTGTGTGTGTGTGTGTGTGTGTGTGTGTGTGTGTGGGTAGGGATCAATGCTTTTGAGGCCAGTCACAGTCACTACACTTTCCATTGCCCTACTTTGGCTAGCCTGCTGATGTCATTCACCTTGAAATACACCTTTGGGGAAAAGCAAGTCCTATAAGCTCCGTAGTGCGTGCTATAACTGCATAATGTTATAGTGTGATGTACTAGTTAGGTAACAGTTCTAATCCCAAACATGCCAACTGTGACACTCTGTGTGTGTGTGATGGGATCAATGCTTTTGAAGCCAGTTACTGTCACTACACATTCCATTGCCCTACTTTGGCAAGCCTGCTGATGTCATTCACTTTGAAATACAACTTTGGGGAAGGGCTAGTCCTATGACCTCCGTGGCACATGCTATAACTGTGTAATGCTATAGTGTGATGTATTAATTAAGTAGGAGTTCTAATTCCAGACATGACAACTGTGTGCGTGTGTAAGGATCAATGCTTTTAAGGCCAGTAACAGTCATTACACTTTCCATTGCCCTACTTTGGCAAGCTTGCTGATGTCATTCACCTTGAAATACACCTTTGGAAAAAGGGTCACCCTAAAAGCTCCATGGTGCATGCTATAACTGTATAATGCTATAGTGTGATGTACTAGTTAGGTAGGAGTGCTAATCCCAGACATGGCAACTGTGATACTCTGTGTGTTTGTGTGTGTGTGAAGGAATCAATGCTTTTGAGGCCAGTTACACTCACTACACTTTCCATTGCCCTACTTTGGCAAGCCTGCTGATATCATTCATCTTGAAATACACCTTTGGGGAAAAGCTAGTCCTATAATCTCTGTGACATGTGCTATAATTGTGTGATGCTATAGTGTGATGTACTACTTAGATTGGAATTCTACTCTCACACATGGCAAGTGTGTGTGTGTGTGTGTGTGTGTGTGTGTGTGTGTGTGTGTGTGTGTGTGTGTGTGTGTGTGTGTGTGTGTGTGTGTGTGTGTGTGTGTGTGTGTGTGTGTAGGGATCAATGCTTTTGAGGCCAGTCACAGTCACTACACTTTCCATTCCCCTACTTTGGCAAGCCAGGTGATGTCATTCACCTTGAAATACACCTTTGGAGAAAGGCTGCCACTATAAGTGCCATCGTGTGTGTTATAACTGTATAATGCAATAGGGTGATATACTAGTTAGGTAGGAGTTCTAATCCCAGGCACAACAACTGTGAGACTATGTGTGTGCATGTGTGTGTGTGTGTGTGTGTGTGTGTGTGTGTGTGTGTGTGTGTGTGTGTGTGTGTGTGCATGTGCAGGGCTCAATGCATTTGAGGCCAGTTACAGTCACTACACTTCCCATTGCCCTACTTTGGCAAGCCTGCTGATGTAATTCACCTTGAAATGTACCATTGAGGAAGGGCTAGTACTATAATCTCCATGGCATGTGCGATAACTCCATATTGCTATAGTGTGATGTACTAGTTAGGTAGTAGTTCTAATCTCAGACATGGAAACTGTGTGTGTGTGTGTGTGTGTGTGTGTGTGTGTGTGTGTGTGTGTGTGTGTGTGTGTGTGTGTGTGTGTGTGTGTGTGTGTGTGTGTAGGGATCAATGCTTTTGGCAAGCCTGCTGATGTCATTCACCATTAAATACACCTTTGGGGAAAGACTAGCCTTATCAGCTCATTGGCATGTGCTATAACTGCGTAATGCTATAGTGTGATGTACTAGTTAGATAGGAGTTCTAATCCCAGAAATGGCAACTATAAGACTCTGTGTGTCTGTTTGTGTGTGTGTGAAGGGATCAGTGCTTTTGAGGCCAGTCACAGTCACTACACTTTCCATTGCCCTACTTTGGCAAGCCTACTGATGTAATTCACCTTGAAATACACCTTTGGAGAAAGGCTAGCCCTGTAAGCTCGGTGGTGTATGCTATAATTGTGTAATGTTATAGTGTGATGTACTAGTTAAGTAGGAGTTCTAATCCCAGACATGGCAACTGTGGGAGTCTGTGTGTGTGTGTGTGTGTGTGTGTGTGTGTGTGTGTGTGTGTGTGTGTGTGTGTGTGTGTGTGTGTGTGTGTGTGGGATCAATGCTTTTGAGGCCAGTCACAGTCACTACACTGTCCATTGCCCTACTTTGGCTAGCCTGCTGATGTCATTCACCTTAAAATACACCTTTGAGGAAAAGCGAGTCCTATAAGCTCCATAGTGCGTGCTATAACTGCATAATGTTATAGTGTGATGTACTAGTTAGGTAACAGTTCTAATCCCAAACATGCCAACTGTGAGACTCTGTGTGTGTGTGATGGGATCAATGCTTTTGAAGCCAGTTACTGTCACTACACATTCCATTGCCCTACTTTGGCAAGCCTGCTGATGTCATTCACCTTGAAATACAACTTTGGGGAAGGGCTAGTCCTATGACCTCTGTGGCACATGCTACAACTGTGTAATGCTATAGTGTGATGTATTAATTAAGTAGGAGTTCTAATTCCAGACATGACAACTGTGTGTGTGTGTAAGGATCAATGCTTTTAAGGCCAGTAACAGTCATTACACTTTCCATTGCCCTACTTTGGCAAGCTTGCTGATGTCATTCACCTTGAAATACACCTTTGGAAAAAGGGTCACCCTAAAAGCTCCATGGTGCATGCTATAACTGTATAATGCTATAGTGTGATGTACTAGTTAGGTAGGAGTGCTAATCCCAGACATGGCAACTGTGATACTCTGTGTGTTTGTGTGTGTGTGTGAAGGAATCAATGCTTTTGAGGCCAGTTACACTCACTACACTTTCCATTGCCCTACTTTGGCAAGCCTGCTGATATCATTCATCTTGAAATACACCTTTGGGGAAAAGCTAGTCCTATAATCTCTGTGACATGTGCTATAATTGTGTGATGCTATAGTGTGATGTACTAGTTAGGTAGGAATTCTACTCTCACACATGGCAAGTGTGTGTGTGTGTGTGTGTGTGTGTGTGTGTGTGTGTGTGTGTGTGTGTGTGTGTGTGTGTGTGTGTGTGTGTGTGTGTGTGTGTGCGTGTGTGTGTAGGGATCAATGCTTTTGAGGCCAGTCACAGTCACTACACTTTCCATTCCCCTACTTTGGCAAGTCAGGTGATGTCATTTACCTTGAAATACACCTTTGGAGAAAGGCTGCCACTATAAGTGCCATGGTGTGTGCTATAACTGCATAATGCAATAGGGTGATATACTAGTTAGGTAGGAGTTCTAATCCCAAACACAACAACTGTGAGACTCTGTGCGTGCATGTGTGTGTGTGTGTGTGTGTGTGTGTGTGTGTGTGTGTGTGTGTGTGTGTGTGTGTGTGTGTGTGTGTGTGTGTGCAGGGCTCAATGCCTTTGAGGCCAGTTACAGTCACTACACTTTCCATTGCCCTACTTTGGCAAGCCTGCTGATGTAATTCACCTTGAAATGTACTATTGAGGAAGGGCTAGTCCTATAATCTCCATGGCATGTGCGATAACTCCATATTGCTATAGTGTGATGTACTAGTTAGGTAGTAGTTCTAATCTCAGACATGGAAACTGTGTGTGTGTGTGTGTGTGTGTGTGTGTGTGTGTGTGTGTGTGTGTGTGTGTGTGTGTGTGTGTGTATGTGTGTGTAGGGATCAATGCTTTTGGCAAGCCTGCTGATGTCATTCACCCTTAAATACACCTTTGGGGAAAGACTAGCCTTATCAGCTCATTGGCATGTGCTATAACTGCGTAATGCTATAGTGTGATGTTCTAGTTAGATAGGAGTTCTAATCCCAGAAATGGCAACTGTAAGACTCTGTGTGTCTGTTTGTGTGTGTGTGAAGGGATCAGTGCTTTTGAGGCCAGTTACAGTCACTACACTTTCCATTACCCTACTTTGGCAAGCCTGCTGATGTCATTCACCATGAAATACACCTTTGGGGAAGGACTATCCCTATAGGCTCTGTGGCATGTGCTATGAATGCATAATGCTATAGTGTGATGTACTAGTTAGGTAAGAGATCTAATCCCAGACATGGCAGCTGTGAGACTGTGTGTGTTAAGGGATTAATGCTTTTGAGGCCAATTACTGTCACTACACTTTCCATTGCCCTAGTTTAGCAATTCTGCTGATGTCATTCACCTTGAAATACACCTTTGTGGAAGGGTTAGCTCTGTAAGCTTTGTGGTGTGGCTATAACTGAGTAATGCTATAGTATGATGCACTAGTTAGATAGGAGTTCTAATCCCAGACATGGCAACTGTGAGTGTGTGTGTGTGTGTGTGTGTGTGTGTGTGTGTGTGTGTGTGTGTGTGTGTGTGTGTGTGTGTGTGTGTGTGTGTGTGTGTGTGTGTGTGTAGGGATCAATGCTTTTGAGGCCAGTCACAGTCACTACTCTTTCCAGTGTTCTACTTTGGCAAGCCTGCTGATGTCATTCACCTTGAAATACATCTGGAAGGGTTAGCCCTGTAATCTCTGTGGTGCTTGCTATTTCTCCATAATGCTATATTGTGATGTACTAGTAAGGTAGGAGTTCCAATCCCAGATATGGCAACTGTGAGACTCTGTGTGTTTGTTTTTTTGTGTGATGGGATCAATGCTTTTGAGGCCAGTCACAGTCACTACACTTTCCAGTGTTCTATTTTGGCAAGCCTGCTGATGTCATTCACCTTGAAATACACTTTTGGGGAAGGGCTAGCCCTATAAGCTCCATGGCACGTGCTATAACTGCGTAATGCTATAGTGTGATGTACTAGTTAGATAAGAGTTTTAATTCCAGACATGGCAATTGTGAGTGTGTGTGTGTGTGTGTGTGTGTGTGTGTGTGTGTGTGTGTGTGTGTGTGTGTGTGTGTGTGTGTGTGTGTGTACACACACGCGTGTGTGTGTTTCTTTGTGTGTGTGTGTGTAGGGGTCAATGCTTTTGAGGCCAGTTACAGTCACTACACTTTCCATTGCTCTACTTTGGCAAACTTGCTGATGTCATTCACCTTGAAATACACTTGTGGGGAGGGGCTAGCCCTATAAGTTCCATGGCACGTGTAATAAATGTAGTGCACTGTAATAGCAATACATAGGTAGGTAGGGGTTTGAACTGAAATGCTGTCAAGTGTGTGTGTTTGTCATCAGTTTCCTGTGTGCAGGTAGCTGTGATTGTGTAATAACAGGACTCATTGTGGGGCTGGTTTTGCAAATTTCTTATATTGAGGACCTACCATGTGTTACAATGTCAACCTTACATGGACAACAGATGTCAAACAGCAGAGAGGCTGGACAATCCATACCCCTACATGTGACATTATGGATTGGGGAACAATATAGGCAACCCCTGTATTACCCAGAGAACACTCTCCACCCATGTCTCATACACAAAAACACTTGGCTAGGCAACAACCACTATATTGGTAGTTCCCTGCATATTGCCCTGCATATCTGTGATAATAACCATGGTGTGGTTGCAGTGGACTACAGAGGACATAACACCCTGTTCCATCCCTACAATAGGCAGATATTTGCTTACAGTGGTCCTTTGCTATGTTCCCCACTTGACACCTGCAACAACTGTAGAGTCAGCAAATGTAACCCACAAAGGAAATACCATGCCTTATACACATGCCCTGTATGGACAGATGCCACTGAAACCAGTGAATACCTGTATCATTCTGTCAGTGTAGGTGTAGGATCAACCTCAGTTCCATAACCAGTTATCACCACATGAGGTCAGGAATTCCAAATCAGATGATAACAATATGTCGACACAACATGCCCCAGACAACCTAGGTACACTTCCACATGTCATGGAACATGCATGTGGGACATGTGCACAACCCAGACACCATCCATGTTATGGAATATAGAACACATACATGCAAGCATTGCACAGCACTTGCCACTCAGAATAGTAACCCAGATGAGTGGATGGTGAATATAATACCCACCTGTGTGGGCCAATCCAGGGACTACACCCCTGAGCCACACTGCAGACCATTGCTATGTGGCCTGATGCCACGGTATACCCTTTGCCTAGCCTTGTACAGCCTTCTGGCACATTCAACTACTACAAACCTGTGAAGGAATGAACCCATGCATGTCAGTACTGGCAAATACATGTCTGTGTATGTGTGGAGATTAATGATTTGGAAGTCATTCACATTCACCACACCTTCCATTGCCCTACTGTAGCATGCCTTCTGATGTCAGTCACCTTGACATACCCTTTGCCCATATATCAGCCTGATAACCTCTGTGGTGCATGTGATACCTGCGTAATACTGTAGTGTAGCAAACTAGTTAGTTAGAAATTCTAATCCTGACCCTGCCAACTGTGATAATGTGTATGAGTCCCTGAGAGAATGTGGTTGCATCTTCCTTGACACTTGCTTTTGTGGACAGGCACATGTACTACACTTACCTTATCCTTCCTTTATCACTGTTGCTGATGTCACTCACCTTCAAAGATACCTTTGGACAGCTCTCCAACACATATGTTCTGTGGCGAATGCAATAACTACATAAGAGTGTAATAACAATACATAGTCAGGCAGGGAAACCCCCTACTGGTAAGTGTGTGACACAAGCATGCTTAGCTCTTACTCTCCTACCCCCTTACTTTGTTTCTGTCTGTCTGTCTCATTCCCTCTCTGGTGGATGTGGAATAGTACACCTGCTTTGTTTAGGCAGCAGCTTGTGTTTTGTAAATTATGCTCATGATCAACTGATGACCTGTGCATGAATTGCAGTCCCCCACTAGTCGATTGCATGTGGAACAGCTGTGGTATCATTCACATAGTCAATTTTATGGAAACACACTCCTATAACTAGGAACATCATGTGGGTGTTGGGCCTTTTCATTCACTGTGAGCAGGACTTCATGTCAGTGTTTGGCAAACAGCATCACAGAGGGTAGTGGGATATACCTCTTACAGCATACAGTGTGGAGACAGGCCAACAAACAGGAGGGGGATGTTCCAGACATGAGGACAGAATGTACGTCTTGCTCTTCTACATTTGAAGTAATGTTTGTTTAACAGGATTTGTCTGGCTATGGCTGGTCTACATGATTTAATATCTGTCATGACAGTGTTATGTTGTTGGGGAAACATTCACCTGTAGGGCTATCTACAGACTAGCCAGTGATTGGAGTCTTACATGTGTTGTGTTACTCACACATGTCCTAACTTTAGAAATGCAGTAGCATACTCTGAGGATTGCAGTCAGTACATGGTGACAGCCATGTGAGTTACTGACTTCATATCCCTTAGAAGACATATGTCACAACAAACCATGTTACACCAGTAAATGTATGAGTTTATCACAGCGACATGTCAATACTGGCCCTGTTTATGTGCCTCCAGCCATAGCTCTGTCAACCTTTGTACATATGTCATGCAGGTAAGAGGTGCATATATTCAGTATATCATTATTTACTGACATCATACCTGATAACAAAACAATAAGATATCAGACTGCTAAACATGTTATGTATAGTAGAGCTTATATTTGAGGACAAAACCTGGACATTCTGTTGTAGTGTGTACAGTAGTGAGGTCTGTGTACTTATGGTGATTGTTGACAGAGTGTATATTGTGACTATGTACCTTGACCTCTGTACAGACTGTGGTAGATGTCATTGTTCTTAGCCCCCTTCTATATGATGTTGCATGCTGATCCGGTGTATGGTACCCCATCGCGTACATGTTTGTAGGGCCACACCGACACATGCCCCATACCACAGTCAGGCATTGGAATACACTGTGTATTGATCCATATATGTAGAGTTAGTGTTTGAGTGGCACATATGAGTATGGTGTTGATCACACAGTCCATATACTGTAATATTAAGCACGCTTGCCATCTGTGACTGTGGCTGTGTTCAGATTGGTTGAGGGTATGCGCTTTCACAAAGTTGTCTATTACTCTGTGCTGTTACATGCATGTAGAGCCTGATATATTTGCAGGTACATGTGTATTCCCCCATTAGAAATGCAGGCCAGTATTGTGGAAGTCTACCTGTAGATTGCACAGTGCTTTGTGACATGCCTAGCAGCTCAGTGTACTTACCCAGTGTGATGTTATGTCCAAATATTTATCAGATGTATTGTTGCTGGGCCAAAATAACTGTTGTGTATTTCTGACAAAGCAGTGGGATGCTGTACAGTTGTATGTCACTAACTAGTGTGGGTAGTATGTGGGCTTGTGACCTCTGCTCCCCCAGTTATTATGTGTCAGGACAGACAGGAGTGTGTGAATGCATAAAATGTGTGAGCTTACCTATTCCAGTATTTTCATAATATCCCCATTTACATGGCTGTAAAAATCCACATTGTCAGGCATATTCAACACTTCTTGTTGTCATCAAAATCAGTCACAGTGCCCTTAAAGCTATCATAAAGCTCATTTTCCACGGCTTTAACAAACAAATCAAGCTCAGATGTTAACCGAGGGTTAATCAAACTTTTAGATTTAAAAACATGCTCACCTTTATTAGTCATGTCCTTGAATATAAGTTTGAGATTCACATTCCTAGCAAAGGATCTAACTGCTTGTAAGATTTCACTAATGTCAGCCCTTCTACTTGGAACAAACGATAATCCCTTGTTAAGGACACTCATTTCAACTTCGGACAACACATGGTTGGAAATATTCCAAACTAACGACTCAGCCCTCCTGCATTGTTGTGAGTCCAGAACTCCATGTTGGTATCCCGACGCTTGGCCCCTCTGTTGTAATCCAAGTCTACCGACCTCTTCCTCCCCTGTCGTATGGGAGTGCCTTATTTTTGTTCTATAATGTGTTTTTAAGTGAATATTTACGTACATGTGCTGCGTCCTTTGATAGAAATTTTATTTCTGCTATTTTTTGACAATGTTTAATTTGATATATTTACTGTGCTCGTAAATGATTCACGGAAGATTTTTTGCTGCTTATTTTGAGTGTGTGGCTTTTTAACTACATGGGAAATGATGTCACTAGATTAGGAAGTGATGTGTTTTAAATTTGTTATTTAATGATGCAAGATAACTGTTTGTTTGCAACGTCTGATGAAGCAGGGACACCTGTGAAAGCGCTAACGTCAATAAAGGAAACTTTTTGTATTATTAACATCGTGCTTGCTTTTGGAGTTTCGTTGGCTTTTGAATTATTAGAAGTGGAGCTTTGGCAGTATCTTCCAGCTGGGTTTGTTTTGCTGATATCACGTTTTGGGACCTGTTTGTGTTGTTTTTATATATATATATATATATATATATATATATATATATATATATATATAAATGTATATATATATATATATATATATATATATATATATATATATAGATATATCAATATATGAAATATATAGATATATGGGTCTACTTCAGAAGATCGACAAACCATTTGATCGACATTCATTTGGTCGACAGCTCATTTGGCTGACAACCAGAATTCAAGGCACTTAACAGGGATTTGCCCCCCTCCCCAATGTTATGTGACCCTGGAGTTGTTATATATAGTTGGGGAGTGTGGGGGGCACAGCCCCCCACAATGGGGGGTGTTGGAGGCGAAGCCCCCCCACCTATTTTCATTTAAAATGTGTATTTTTTCTTGTATTTTCATGCTTTTCGTGCCCCCCACACCCCATAACTATATATATCAACTCCAGGGTTGCACAACAGTGGGGTTTGGGGCAAATCCCTGTTAAGTGCCTTGAATACTGGTTGTCGACCAAATCAGTTGTCAACCAAATGAATGTCAATCAAATGGTCTGTCGATCTTCTGAAGAAGACCTATATATATATATATATATATATATATATATATATATATATATATATATATATATGGTCTATATGATAAGCTCATATGATCGGCATGCAAAACACTGACACCAGAACACTGACAGCTCAAAACACTGAAAGCTCATTTGGTCGACAGCTCATTTGGTCGACACATGAAACCAAAGATTTACACCCTTCCCCCACTTTAGGGTGACTCTGGAGTAGGGATAATAAGTATGGGGGGTGTGAGGGGCACCCCCCCACATTGGTGGGGGTGTACATGAATGTAGTCAAGTCAGTTCAATGTATCCATATGTATGTTTACAATGTATGACATATGTGGGGGGCTTCACCCCCCACACAACCCAATGTGGGGGGCTGTGCCCCCCACACCACCCCAAACTTATTATTCCTACTCCAGGGTCACCCTACAGTGGGAGAAGGGCATAATCCTTTGGTTTCATGTGTCGAACAAATGAGCTGTCGACCAAATGAGCTTTCAGTGTTATGAGCTGTCAGTGTTCTAGTGTCAGTGTTTTGGTTTTCGATCACATGAGCTGTCGACCATATCAGGTAGACCCATATATATCTATATATATATATATATATATATATATATATATATATATATATATATACACACATACACATATACATATACATACACATATACATACACATATTTTATATATATATATATATATATATATATATATATATATATATATATATATATATATATATATATATATACATATATATATATATATATATATATATATATACATACATATGTTTACATATATATATATATATATATATATATATATATATATATATATATATATATGGTCTACTTCAGTAGATCGAACTTTTACTAGTTCGAACCACATATGGCCGAAACCATATGTTTTTTTACTCATAAATGTTCGAACACTGACGTAAAACAACATAAAACCAAAAAACACAAAACTAAATGTCTATACCACCCCCCACACATCCCCTTACTTAAATATACCAACTCTGAGATTGCACTACATTACGGAAATGGGAAATCTTCCCTTTCCACTCTGTACGGAGATCTCTATTCAGTCAGATCAGACTTTTACAAGTTCAAACGTATGGTCTCAGCCATATGTGGTTCAAACTTATAAACGTTCGATCTACTGAAGGGGACCCATAGTAGATATATATATATATATATATATATATATATATATATATATATATATATATATAAATATGTATGAATATTTTGCTACTTGTGTATCTCTGCTACCTTTAAACTAAAACAAAAAAAAGAAAAAAACAAAAAAATATTGCATTTTTCACTCTTTCTGAAATTTAAGAAAGTTCAGTTACAGATTTGCTGTTCTGAACTGTTTGTAAGTTTCTTGGAGGCCAGTGCTAGCTTGTGCTAAAGGGAAGTCTCTGTGTTCACCAGTGGCAGTGGTTAATACTGAGCAGCCTGCCTGTCCCTGTAGGAGTGGTTACTCCTTAGAAGCTGTAGTTTTATTGGCCATTTTGGGTTAATTCCAAACTCCTTGATCTCTCTCTCTTAAAACCCTGCTGCCTCATTGTTTTGGCGTCTTTCCAGGCTTGTTAGCTGTTGCTGAAGCACCTACCAAGAGGAGAAAACGCTGAGAGAAGAAAAGAGCCACTTTTGAGATTTTAAGTATTTTCTTCTGATTTTTTTGTTTAAAATTACTGCTTTGCCACCTACTTTTTGGTGTTTTCCGGCTTGCTAAAGTTTATATCTGTATTAGAAACAGTATTTACAACACATCTAGAGCCTGTTTACTGTATTTCCTGTGTTGCACTTAATTTAAAATCGTTTTTTTCTCTTAAAATTGCATTTTACCTGACTTTGGCTTTGCACTCAAGTGTGGGGTCATTTATTGCACTGTTGTGAATATTTTGCTACTTGTGTATCTCTGCTACCTTTAAACTAAAACAAAAAAGCAAAAAACAAAAAATCTTGCTTTTTTCCCACTTTCTGAAATTTAAGAAAGTTCAGTTACAGATTTGCTGTTCTGAACTGTTTGTAAGTTTCTTGGAGGCCAGTGCTTGCTTGGGCTAAAGGGAAGTCTCTGTGTTCACCAGTGGCAGTGGTTAACACTGAGCAGCCTGCCTGTTCCTGTAGGAGTGGTTACTGCCAAGAAGCTGTAGTTTTATTGGCCATTTTGGGTCAATTCCAAACTCCTTGATCTCTCTCTCTCTCTTAAAACCCTGCAACTCTCTTTTTGCGCTGTCTTGCACTCAGAGCAGTGTCAGGCAGCACTTCTTAAACAGGTTTAAACTATTCCCGGCTCCACAAAGTCTGCTCTTCACTTTTTCCCTTAGAACTGCTCTAAATCTCTAATTAAGCACTCTATTTTCATTCTAAAGCCCTGCACTTGCTCGTATAATTAATCTCATAGGTAAATGCAAACTAAAGCACTACATCCTCTTATACTCCCTCTAAGCAGTTGCTCCCTATTGGTTCTTTCTGATCAGTCAATAAGTAGTTCCCTATATTATTCAGGCATGTCCAAAGGTCAGTTTCGAGTTTACTCTCCAGTCCAGCTGGTGAATCTGGGAATCTTGAGGCAATGTTACAACTGCCTTATGTATACAGACCACCCTCTCTTCCTCCCAACAAGCTCAAATATATGTGAGAGATGCAACTATATATCCAATCTGGAGGCTAAGCTCTCTCAACCCAGTACTGGCACAGCCTGTCAGGAGGAGAAGGTAACGACACACACCACAAATCCAGTCTCACATAGACCTATTGAATCAGCAAATCAAACACATAAACACACAAAAACATACTCGGAGGCTCTAAATAAAAATCTGCCTAAGCAGCAGAGACCTCCAAAGCAGACATCCAAGCAACACCTACCACAAAACAATATCCACGTAGCACATAGCTCACAAAGTCAGTGTGCCACACAGTCACAGCCCTTAAGGTTAAACAACACACCTAATACACTTGTAATAGGTGACTCTATTGTCAGACATACTGACATCCCACTCACCAGGCTGAACAAGGAGAAGGTCACTGTAAGCTGCCTGTCGGGTGCCAGGTTCCGCCACATAACACAAGCACTCAGGTCACTCCAAAGCAAGTACAAATATGACTCCATCATTGTCCATGCTGGTGTGAATGACCTGAGATGTACCTCCCTGGACTACATGAAAAATGACGTACAGGAGCCCAGGCCGGTATGACCCTGACCTTGAGTAGCATCTTACCCTCACCAAGAATGAGGACATAGTATAAAGACAAAATGATCAATTTTAACAATTGGCTAAATTATTGGTGTCATTCAAAGGGGATCCATTGTCTGTCAGCCTGGGATGACATGCTCGACAAGCCACGTTGCTTCGCTAGGGATGGCTTGCACCTGTCACCCCTGGGTTTTTGAATACTGGCAAAGGCTCTTGCCTCCCCCATAGTGCCTTTTTTAGGCAAGGCTCAAAAGACAAACCCACCCCCATAAACAACACAAAGAAAAAAAAAACTAAGGGTAATGCTGCTCAACGCCAGAAGTCTAAACCTCAAGACTCTCCTCAGTATGGAGAATATCGATATCTGTGCAGTAACAGAAACCTGGTTCAAGGCTCCCGAGAGCACCCCGGCACTAACAGGTTATACTTCATACCATGCTTTCCAGCCCCAAAACTCAGACCGAACCACAAAAGGAGGGGGAGTATCCATATTTATCAAAGATACCCACACCTCCAGGTTAGTGGCACTGCACAAAGCATCAGAGACCATCCATGTGCAACTAACAGTGGGCAAAACTGCCTTTCAGTTTGTAGGCTGCTACAGACCACCCTCCCAAACACAGAAGCCTCACTCAGCTTTCCTGAAAACACTGGAGAATATGAAGGTCTCTCCAAACACTATTATATTGGGTGACTTCAACTACCCAAACATCGATTGGGAAAACTACTCAAGCCCAAACACCCTCCTCCAATGGTTCCTAGAATTTATAAACTCAAATGCTATGGAACAACTGGTCACCACTCCCACAAGAGGGGAAAACATATTGGATCTGGTCATCACCAACATGGGGTCTCTATGTTCCACACCAGAGGTATACCTCTCATTGGTAAGATCAGACCATAAACAAATCTCACTGGACATCCATATTCCATCCCCACCCCTAGCCAAGGAAACCACAGTGAAGAACTTCTCAAAAGCAAACTTCACACTTCTCAAAACTGAGGTGGAATCCTTCAAAGTCCCCGGGCCAGTGGAAAATATGGCCCAAAATGCAGAATCCTTTACAAAAGCATTCTGTGGACACCTACATGAATGCATGGAGCATGCTATCCCAAATAAAACCAAGACTCACTCCTCCAAAGGCAGGAGACCTGTCTGGTGGACCCCAGTCATAAATAAGCTATACAACAGAAGGAGAAAGCTACTACATGACAGAGCAAAATCCCAAAAAGGGAAAGCATCACTGATCAGTACTAGCAAGAAACTACGATCCCACATAAAATCATCTAAGGCCAGCTTTGGAAGAAAAATTGCACAAGACACTAAAGATAATCACAAGGCCTTCTTTAGTTTTGTCAGAAACCTGGGAGGCAACTCCCAGATATGCTCTGAGTTAGTGCAAAATGACAAAAAATACACTGAACCCACAGACATTGCCAACATCCTGGCAGAAAGGTTCAGTGCAAACTCCCTCCCTTCCCCCCCCAAAAGAGCAAATGTCTATCCCAACAGAGTGTAGCCTTCCTGAGATCACAGATGCACAGGTGAGAGCTGCCCTCTTCAAAGCAAAAAACACAGCATCAATGGGACCAGACAGTGTCTCGGACTGTGTCTTACACGAGCTCCAAGAAGAACTAAACCCTCATATAAAGTCACTGTTCAATCTTAGCCTTACTACAGGATATGTACCCAAGGAATGGCATACAGCAACAGTGGTCCCACTCTACAAAGGTGGTGCCAAAACAGACCCCAGAAACTATCACCCTATAAGCCTGACTAGCCTGGTCTGCAAAGCTATGGAGCATATCATCATGGAAATCATAAACAAAGACATTGGGAACCTCCAGACACTGGATCCCACCCAATTCGGCTTCGTTAAGGGCAGATCTTGCCTCTTAAACCTGGTTGACTTCTTTGAAACAATTACCAAAGCCATAGATGAAGGGAAGGTAGTCCACACAGCCTACCTGGATCTCGCAAAAGCCTTTGACACAATACCTCACTCGGGCATCATAAATAAGCTGACCAGCTTAAATATCAACCCCTATGTCACAAGATGGGTTGCAAACTGGCTCAGGGATGGAACCCACATGGTCAGAATAGCAGGTGCCATGTCAGACTCTAAACCAGTTACAAGTGGTGTCCCACAAGGCTCAGTCCTGGGACCTCTCTTGTTCGGTGAATATTTCTCTGAGGTACAGGCTAACACGGGTGGACTATGGCTGACCAAGTTCGCAGATGACTGCAAACTGGGTGCCATAATTGACTCTCCGGCTGACACAAGCATCCTCCAAAAGGGTCTCACAGAGATGGATAACTGGTGCAAGAGCCATGGCCTAAAGCTAAATGCCAAAAAGTGCAGTCATCCTCTTTGGGAAAAACAAAGTTCCCACAAATTACCACATAGGTGGTAATCCATTAAGTATGGAAGAAGTAATTAGGGACTTGGGGACCCAAGTAGATAGCAATCTCTCCTTTGACAATCACGTTGCCACATTGGTTAGAAAGACCTTCTATATAGCCCACCTTATCATGAAAGGGTTCACACCTAGATCAACAGAGGTCATTGTGCCCCTCTACTCATCACTTATCATGCCCATAATTGAGTACAATGCCCCATTTGGGATGTACCTTACCCGACACCTGCAGCAACTGGAAAGACCCCAAAAGTTTCTCACCAAGAGGATCAAGGGGCTCAAACAGATGCCCTATGCAGTTCGGCTAAAGAAACTCCAGCTCTACTCAGTTGCGTACCGCCTATTCAGAGGTGATCTGTGTCTGATGTATAAAGGCATGTCCAACCCAGAATTAATAGACATGCTTCACCTCAGGAAATCCAAATCCTTTAGAGCTACACGGTCCAGAGACTTGAACCTCAGCACAGAAATAAATAGGACATGCTGGAGGGACAGATTCATATCCCAGAGGCTCCCCTTACTCTGGAACAAAATCCCAATCCATGTTAGGCAGAGCCTCTCACTGACCCTCTTCAAGAGAAATCTTGACGAGTGGATGGGAAATCGTAAGTTTACCCCTGGGATCTCTTCTGTGTCCCTGCTTGACAGAGGTACAGTAAATTAACCTTAAAAGGGCTACCTTCTGTGACCTACTATACAGAGGCACAGTCAACTAATCTAAATGGGTGGCGAAAGCCAAACACACTCTGGCTAGGCTTATAAATGCCCTAGGGCAGATAGCCTAGTATCAACCTATGAACCTATGATAAATATATATATATATATATATATATATATATATATATATATATATATATATATATATATATATATACACACACACATATATATATATATATATATATATATATATATATATATATATATATATATATATATATGTGTGTGTGTATAGATAGATAGATCTATATATGGCCATATATAACGCAATATACAGATGTATGCAAATACATAAATATAAATATATATGTGTATGTACATGTACACATATATGCACATATGTGTATATGTATATATATATATATATATATATATATATATATATATATATCCTTGTTATATATAAACATGACTGTTGTGTATACCTTCCTAGATGTATACCACCGTTTTTATCTGATATGTGTATATTTAGATATAGCAACATATGTGATTCATCACTAATATCACTAACAAGTATTACACAATTTTAGAAGTGATAGCAGTTGTTCAGTACTATTCAGTATGTGCACTGACAGATATATTGGAAAAAAACAACTGTCTTCACATCTGTGATGGCTTCGTGGCTAACTGCTCTATGTACAAGGTCCTGGGTTCAATACCCACAAGGGCTGTTTATTTTATTGCTGGGCAGAACAAGGGTTGTTGGATGCAGAGTGGTTAAGGCAGTTTTGAGCAACTTTAACAGGTTTGTGTGGGATGGTAAGCAGTGCTAACGTATGGTTAAACAAAAAGGCACTTACACCTTTTTAACTTCACTTACCAGTGTGCAAATCTGCTTAGCAGTTACATTTAAGTAATGCTTATACCTGCTAAGCATAGCTCAGCCCTGGGAACCAGTGCTCACATTCCAGTCTGATAAAATAGCTTAGTAATGACATCTTTAATAAGTGTATTTAATTCCATGTACATAACATGCGTCTATGTGCTGTCATTATAGTAGCAATGGGTGTGAGGCTACTGTCTGGAAAACCTGGGTATATATGGCTTGTACAACACTCTTTTCCATTTGAATGTGTTTCATACATGGGTAGTATCTCAGGTTATATGCAGTCACACTGGCATGTAGTGTATTATTACGCTACTACTGTT
Organism: Protopterus annectens; assembly: GCF_019279795.1. Taxonomy (NCBI): domain Eukaryota; kingdom Metazoa; phylum Chordata; order Ceratodontiformes; family Protopteridae; genus Protopterus; species Protopterus annectens. The sequence continues at coordinate 231,076,849 of NC_056725.1, read as the reverse complement.
GACAGTGCATTACCAAGTAAGAGTAGATTGCAGATTGTAGTACTGGAACCAAACACCCCCGCATGCAAAGATAGACTCTGAGTCCTCACTATCTTGTTCTTGGTGTGTGAGCTGTGTGTCATTAAGAATTTGCTACTGGATATTGATCTGACATGTGGATATTAACTGTAGACTACTGTATATATAGGACATGTCCTTGAGGGCTGCTGTCATGTAGTAATTGTATTCCTATCAGTGTCAGATGTCTATTTGTCAACACAGTCATCCTACTGCATAACCAGTGTGCTTGCTGATGTCTGTAAGTCCTCTGTACAGATGTGCAGATGTTGGGACTCCATCTTGGCTGCTTACAGGAAATCTATGCTTGAGTGACACTGACATGTCTGCCAAGCTGTGTTATGAATGCCACAGATTGGAATCCACACCCTGTATGCACCACATGCCATGGATACCTCAACTACACTACCACAGTCAACAGAACATGCTTGGTACAGGTCTCCAAGACAGACACTGACCATGTTATGTAATACATGCTGCATACATGTCAGCTGGAGCACCTCACCAGCCCTCTGCAAGTGGCAACCAGATGATTGGATGTTGCATGTAACTCTCACCCTGAAGATCACCCCTGTGGTATCTCTTGATAGATGGCCTGCTGACACATGGCAGGTGGCATGATACCATTGTACACACATCCACTACACTTCCCATTTCTCCATGGCAATAGCCTAGTACACACCTATGAACACCTGCACCGATGGACCCAGTACTAACAAATGTGTACATGTGCATTACTGAGAGTAACAGTGGCTGTGTTTTGGTAGACCTGTAGTTGATAATACCCTGAGGCCCTTCCCACTGACTGACCCCCTATTGCCATAGTTAGATGTGGCTGCTGCGGTACTGGACATTACATGTACCTTTTTACACTCTTCACCCTAAGGGCTACCAGGGGACTGCAGTACCAGCACAACATTGCTGTACAAATGGGTTGATAAGCATGGGATACCCTCTGCATTCTGGCAAGTGTATGTGTGCAAGTGTGTATATTTGTAGGATACAGCATTCTGAGGCCACATTCTCCTTATACTATACTCTTTGCCACACAGTATTAGGGATAGTGATGTTGCTGACTGTAGGAGAGCCATGACAATGCATCACTGTACTATCCCTGTGTCATGTGCCTTAGATGGATAGCCCTGTAGTAGCACAATTGGGAATAGACAAGGGGTTGTATTGAAGTCCTGATCAATGTGTGATGGTGGGTATGTCAGAATAGTATCATGTGTTTAAGTGCATACAATATCCACTGCAATGTGTGGGTGCTAGGTATACTGTCTTTACACCATGGTACCTCCATTACATGTCCCATGTTACACTGTATGGGGACCACTGCCACCATCAACCCTAAAGGGAACTGATAACACTATCCAGCCCAGTTATGTATGTGCTGTGTGCAAATTATCTGTAACAGAATGGACACACTGACAAGGTAGTTAGCACTGATAAGCCCAGGTCTCTCAGATGTGTGTATGACAGTTATGTGTTTGTCAATGTGTATATAGCAGTATGTCACACTATGCATTGTCCATAAACAACCAGTACATCCCCAATTACCATACTGTACAAAGCCTAGGGATGTTCTTCACGTAACATATAACCTGGAACACACCTCATCCTAAAAGCTGTGTGGTGTGTGCAATTAAGGCCACACACATCAGTAGCACTACATACGTAGGTAGGGGTTCTAGTCCCAGTGTCGCCAAGTAAGAGTGTGTGTGTATGTGAAGGAATCTACTTCTATTGGCAGAATATGCATGTCCCAGGAGGTCATCTGTGCAAGAGCTGCCTGGCAAATGCAAACATTCCACAGGTATTATCTTGTGGAAATACATTCCATCACAACTTGTGGTAGATGTGTAAATGCCCTCTTTCCCACTGTATAGGTGCACAGTGATACTGGGGTTGGTATATATAGCTGGGTGTGGCTTTTGTGGACACAGCCACTGTCATTGCAGTTACTGTTGAGTGTATGCCCCCACTTAGCTGGCTGTAATACTGTACAGTTCATGTTAACAGGTTAAGTATTTGTCAACACACTATCTGCAGTTCTACAGCACCTCACACCCTCCAAAGGATAGGGCTGTGCCACCCACACCAGCACACCTATGTTTACCGAGTTGAGGATTACACTACATTGCAGAAGGTGACATATACCCTGACAGTACGGTTGTCAATGACATTAAACTAGCAGACTGCTTATTTCCCAATGTTTTGTTGTGCCTATTCTGTCTTGGTGGAATTACATAGGCTAAAATGGGTTCCTTGCACAAGTACATACATGCATCCATGTGTACAGTATTCTCAGTGCATGACATCAACAGCAAAGCCTCTGTGTGTGTTATACACAAACTTGTAGTGTGCACCACCCAGTACACTTACCGTTGTCCTCTGCAGAAGGGCTGCTAAAATCAGCCACCATGCACTCACCTGTATACACCCCAAGACCTATCAGCCATGTGGCACATGCAGTAACTGTTAAACAGACCTATGACATGTGTTCACCTGTACCCAGGATATGGCACAGCCAAGGTGTCACCACAGTGTCATACTCCTTGTAGGAAACAACAGCAGACCAACATCTTTCTGACACATGGACACCTACAACACAAATGGAATACATTATGGATACCACAATCCCTCAGTGTTAATAACAGCTATAATGCATCATGGCTGGACAGCTACACTTCCTGACATGTAAGCATTAAACTTTACTGCTGAAAACATGTTACACAGCATTACATTGGTACACCACAGTACAGTCACCCTATGCATCAGAACCATATTAGCCTGCCCCTGCATTGATGTTATGGATGACGGATGTGGCACAGATATCATCATATACACAGGGTGTGTTGTTGGTTTACCAGAGACCTAGGCTGAGCCATACATTTGACATCATGTTTGTGTGTGAGGTGGTTTAATTATTAATTGGGCTGTAGTGATGTGGTGAGTGTAGGTATGGCTTGCCCTAGTTGTGTTGGTGATGTGTGTGTGCATGCATGTACACAGTTCTGCCACGTGGCTGCCCTATACAAGGGTTTGTTGGACAGCTGCAGAACATACCTGACAGGGTGTAGAGTTCACCGTCTCCAGCCATGGACACAAGAACTGTGCCTGCCAGGGGTTCCACGGGCACCACAGGGCACAACCCACTATATGGTACTCTCCCCTGATGATGACATATGTCCACTGGATCCAGGTCTGCCTTGGGACTGGCCTGGGCCACGTGCATGTGGCCTGTTGTGTTGTGATGTGGACAGCACCCCCCATGTAGTGCTGGGGCTGCTACTGCCCCTACAAGAGTGGCTCTGAGTTCTGGCACGTTCCTGTCAACCTCCAGCTATTGGTGTTGCTGGCCTACATCCAAGTGGCCATCACACTACTCCCACCATATGCTTGAGCACAGACACTCCACTGTTGAGGATTCCCACCATCTCACACAACCGTCAATCCATAACCTCTGCAAAATAACTGTGGGCACCTGCAAGATCACTTATGTTGTCAATAACAGCTGAATAAGTAGCCCTCTGCAGCCTCAAACCCTATCTGGTATACCGTTCCATACATGCCTGTGCCTCCATGATGGCCTGAAACATGTGTCTGGTGGCACCAGATGTGGCACCTCTGCCAGGGGCATGATGACTAGCAGCCCTCCTACAAGCACCCTTGTACATCTGCCTATGTGGTACGCCGCTGGACATCTGGCTATGGCTGCTCTGCCCAGACACATGTGCCACAGATAACACACTGTCCTGTCCCATGCCACTAACTGCCAACTGTCCCTCAGCTATGGCCATTGGTGATGGGGTATGTATAGGAAATGTGACTGTGTGCAAGGATGGGGTGGATAAAAGTGGGTTGTCAAATGATGGCGCAGCTTCAGTCCCTAACAACCCTGCCTGTGCTTCAACACACCTATCATCATTATCAGTGTCTGTATCGACACCATCAGATTGCCTGCAGGAGGGACCCTAACCCACCTCGCCACCTGTGAGGGGAATACAAGAAACGCACTTTAAGACCTGTACATCATTGCTTAACAGTATACACACACACACACACACACACACACACACACACACACACACACACACACACACACACGCGTGCGCACATGCAAACACTTACAGGTGAGGTTGCACAAAGATATTACACACAGACCTCTCATTATCCATCTGTCAACATGCATGACATATGGAACTCAACAGCATACAGTTCAGCTATAGTCAATCCCTGTTATAAACATTATACATCTCTGTGATGCATAGGTTGTATTAGTAGGTGATGCCCCTTCCCCTGGAACACACTGTACCCATGTACACAGTATTGCTGTGCACCCGTTCAGCACCCTGGCATGTACTGTCCACCATACCTCACAGATATACACACCATTGCTGAATGTGTATATGTGTGTCAGTTATATTTGCTCTGCTGCTCACAGCTCCTATGTGTTTGTCTGACACATACCTGGGATGATATGTGGACAGATGCTATTTGTGAATGCCTGATGTCTGATTTACAGATCTCATCATCAGCGGTGCATGTATGGTCAATAAAATACAATTGCAAAGACAACCTACAAACCTTACTGTGGCTATGGGGAGTGTGCACACCCTTATTGACATGGCACCCTCTTCCCTGATATGCCATGGTGCCACATTACTGCATATGTTAACATTACACAAACCTGATATGTGATATAAATGACCCATGCAATCAAATGCTGTATCAAACAAATGTGTTAGTTGTGTAGATTATGATTGAGATGCATACAAATTGTGAGTGCATATGTGTGCACGCCCTTATCATGATGGTTTGTTGCACCAACTGTTAAGTGTACTATTCCTGGAAGGGGTATACTAGCATGGGCCATCTGCATTTGCCAGTATTTGGTCACTCTGCCCTACAAATGTACCTGAACTCTGCTTGATTTCAAGGTCAACTCATGTGCACAGCCCTTGGAGGTCACACAGTGCCGTCACTATTGCTGTGGAGTCAAGGTTATGTCTGCACAACTCATGACCTTGACTGTACACAGATACAGCCATTCTTAGTGAGCTTTGGATCTCTGCTTCAGTGCACAGTTGTGTTTCAGGATGACACCCCCTCCCAATCTTCAGCCTTTTTGCAGATGCTTGACAACTGTGGCCTACACATTTGTGTCATTTTGCAGTGTCCCAAACTCTGAACACCATGTCTACCTGCCTAGTCCCTGCTATGGAATAGCAAACATACAGATGTACACTGGCACCAGCAAGGTACAGATGGGGATGGTGGGCCTGAGGTGGGATGAGGTGTTGGTTGTGCAGCACATGTATCTTAATTGATACTGCTTGTAGGTTTCCAACTTGGTTTTGGTACACCAGTACACATTGCAACGCATGCCTTTGGGGGACTTTTGATGTTATGCATACGCTACCTGTAAAGAGCCCTGGCTGATGTTTCCTGTGCAACAACTGTCCCATCTGATTACCCTAACCCATGGGCCACACTTATGCAGAGTCCAGGTGATTGCCAACACAGGTACTGCATAACCAGTACTTGCTATATATTCCTGCAAATCCCTCAATGTTGTGGCATGTTTCTAGGCAGCCTGCATGCCCAGTTTGCAACATGTGTCATCATCTGTCTTGAATGGCCATCTGTTTATTTTCTACATTGATCCTGTCCCACACATCCTCACCACATACATGATTGTCTGCACTGTTTGCCATGGTATATGCAATGGTGAAGTAAGGCTACATGTCCAACTCCTGCGTGCTACCTGTTGGGTATGGGATCAATTCCATGGCTTGCAAGATGTGTTCAAGTCACAGCTGCCTCTGTTGCAGGTAAGTGGGCACATTTGATGGCCAAACGTCTTGGACAGCAGGCCATTTCTTGGTGTGACATTGAGGACCTGTATTTGCTGGAAGGTCCATACTCATGAAGAGTGCATGCTGTCAGTACTTCAAAAGCTGCTTCCACAATATGTAATTTGGAGTATATGCACACATATGCTTCCAGTGTTTGTTAACGTATGTATTCCTGATATTTTCTGTCCTAACATAGGATTCCATATTACACAAACATTCCTCATGTTTAGACCACATTACAGGTTGTAAGGGTTGTGGAATGCAGTATTGTGATATTCCGTTTTGTAGATCTGTAACAGTTGCCATTGTAATAGTGGTATATACACTGTTGTAGCACTGTATAAGGGTGATGTTTCAGACATGTCCCTACTGTAGGCCATTTGTCCCAGCATTATGTTCATCTCTGTGTACACATCTTGCAATGACAGGTTGTTAGTTATATTGCAGGACTGTTACATACCCTTCAGATATGCAACCATGGTGACAACTGTGATGCAGTGCAGTTAACAGCAACAATGAGTGAACATGTACAGTATGCATTATGGGTATGTTTGTTAAATGTGTGCATGGAATATACCATGGCCATAAAATGGACGGTGTATTGGCAAACCTGAACAAACACCATACTCACCAGCTACAGGCTGCTGCCCCAGAGGTATACCAGAGGGAACTACATAGTTGTGTGAGAGATGTGATGTCAGTAGCCATACCTGTGGCATTGGTACAGGGTGGAAGCAGCATTATAGTACATCAACAGTGCAAACCCACAATACTACAGATTATGCACATCTGTTTATTACTACAACACAGCAACAGACTATATATATATATATTTCATCTCACATATGCATGATTAAACTCTACAGATGAAGATGGATATGCAACAGTGGTCTTCTGATGTGCCCTGTAGCCTTACCAACACGCTCATCATCCATTGTGTGGGTAGCACCCACCTCCGCAATGCTCTCCGTCAGATCTTGTGTGTGCAGGCAGGCAGGTGCCCCGAGTCTGGAAAGAAGCTCCTCAGCATGTGTCAGGGGGACTGGTTGGCATGAGCCCCCCCTGTGGCAAGCTGGTCCCTCTTAAATGCAGCAGCATGCTGACGGGCATGGCGGAGTAGATCAGTGCACAGATATCGGACCTGCTCATAACTGTGGTTATGCAAGTCAATATCATTTACTCTGTCAACAAGATCATTCCACAGGGTGGTCCTCTCCTGCAGATCATGGGCTGTACGTCCAAACAGGGTGTGATAGTGCTGCACCAGGTATTGAATGATGACATCATTCTCCTGGGGGGAGTACATAGGTAATCTCTCCCGAGACATGGTGCCTGAAAGACATAAAGAGGAAAACAGGTCTGGGGACCTCATATTGCAAGGGTATAATAGTTGTTAATACACATCTCTGTCTCCATCCCACCATATCTGCAACAACAATCTGATCACACAACTCAACGGGTATGTTTACAGCAGACCTACTGCTGGGACATATATCATATTATACAACAGTTTGTGCAATGTTTTTGTAGTCATGTTTCATGTTGAAACACTATCATTGGTGGCCTGTTATGAACAACGTCACCTGCATGCCATTGCTAGAGCCACAATGGTTCCATATATGCCTGTGTTCTGTTTGCTATGTGACTGCTGCAAATCTGGTTTTATGTGTTAATGGGAATATCTATGCATGCTGTTAGATATAATTCTGGAATGTGTGGACTATTACTACCCACATATGTTCTATATGCAGAACCACCTCTCCCACCTCATCTGGCCATGTAACTAGGCCACATCACATCTGGGACCCACCCTGGGACCTCATCTTCTGGTCCTGCACTACCTTCAAGTGGAACCACTTCAGGGGATGGTGTCTGCCTCCCCCCTGGGAGCACACACAGACAGGATCCTGTCACCCGAAGTAAGGTCCAGGGTCTGGTGCATAGGAAGCTCCACAGTGACTTTGGGGATATGCTACACCACCTTGAGATCCTCAGTACACAATCACAGGGTCTGCATACTCCTCCTTTTCACCCCCCAGCCCAGGCACCTTCAGGGCCGTGAAGATGCAGTTGTGATTGCCCAAGGGTGGGGACCTTGGTCTCATTGTTTCCATATGTGGGCTCATGGGCTTCCACATTCCAAACACCGCTCCCTATCCAAGGTGTTTACCCACCACATGTGTCATATAACCACACCTGTATGCTGTCTTGTCTGTCTTCCAACCCAACCTACCTCTCCAAATATACCTGCTATCCTTCCCCAAAATACCAATCCCACCTTCACAAACAAGGGCAATGTGTTCCCAACATGGATTTCACACCATACATAACTGTCCAATTTGAACTCACTTACTACTGTATGTATATATATATATATATATATATATATATATATATATATATATATATATATGTGTGTGTGTGAGTGTGTATAGATATGTGTGATGTTCTCTCACGCATATCGTGCAGCACTATCATTCAACAGTAGGGGAACTCTATAAAAGTATATATATATATATATATATATATATATATATATATATATATATATATATATATATATGTGTGTGTATATATATGTAGCCTCACACACACACACACACACACACACACATATATATATATATTTATTTATTTATTTGCCTTCCCCCCTACCACCTACACACACGCTCCCAGTCACCAAGCTAGCCCCCGCTCACCCCACCAACAAACCCCCCTGGTCTCACTTTTCACACAGCCATTCAAGGGGTGATACCATCCGAACCAGCCCACGAGCGGTACCATCCGCACTGTCTTCTGGGACATTCTATTATTCATATGCTCCAAACTCCTTGTTATGGGCGGCCCCCTAACAGCCCCCCCTGAAGTCCACACTGCATTCCTCCCATTCCCCCATCAGGTGGCATACCCACACATTTCTCTACACACACACTGATACCCAAGCATAGTAGGACTCTCTACCTGACTCCTCCACCTTTCTCTGTGCCCTTCTTTACTTACCTTTGGAGGCAGGGACTCATAAGTTACATGTTTATATTAGAATTATCACAGCATGACTTTCATCCTTCCCGGTTCCCCCATATTTTTAATATTTTTTTTTTTTTTTTGCTTTTGCACAATCCCTTTGTGCACACAACCCCTTTTTTGCACACAATCCCTTTTTGCACATGATCCCTATCAGTATGCATACGGCACCGCAAGGCTATTACTGTCTGACCAATTTACCTTAAGTAACTGCAATTGTAATATTAATGAAAATGCACACAGCACCCTGCCTGTTCACACTTTACTATTGGAAAGGAACTGTTGTTAATTTAAATGGCCTGCTAGAACTAATGTAGCAAGTGAAAATGGTTGCTCATATATATATATATATATATATATATATATATATATATATATATATATAGGTGGCTACAGTGGTGCAGTTGTTAGCATTGCTGCCTCACAGCAAGAGGTTCTCTGGTTTGATCTCTGTATGGAGTCTGCATGTTCTCCCTGTGGTTGCATGGGTTTCCTCCCACATCCCAAAGACATGCTGTAGGTGAATTGGACACTCTGAAATTGACCCTAGGTGTGCGTGCATATGTGTGCCTTCTGTGGAAGGTTGGTCACCGGGTTGGCAACTCAACACTGTAAAACGCATCACTGCCAATCCTAAGCAGACAGGTGACCCCTAACCAGAAGAAGACATATATTTTTAGTTCTGTATACATATATATATATATATATATATATATATATATATATATATATATGTGTGTGTGTGTGTGTCTGTATATATATATGTGTGTGTGTGTGTGTCTGTATAGCTGTAAATGTACATGTGTGTATATATATATATATATATATATATATATATATATATATATATATATATATAGGGTGCATTCAAACACCAAGTCCACACTCTGTAACTCTCCTTCCTTCACAGCTGCACTGTTCTGCCTTGCTACAACACAGACAGGTGTCACATGTGGACACAGCCTAACATTATGGGGCTATATATAGGGACAGATTGCAAGTAAGCCTATTACACACCTAAAGCATTTGTGCATGCTACATTACACATTAACATAACTGTCCTGCAACTGCTAGGGTCTGAAACTCATGTGTCTATCATAATGGCATTACTTCCACCACCAGTTAATTGCCACACTAACATACATGTCTTGCAGTACAGAACACACACTACGATGGCTTACATCTTGTCATTCAGTGCTGATCTGCACAGTTGACAGGTATGGCCCACTGCTCACAGGGCCAGATGCTATGTTAATAGCAGTTGTTCAGCAGGACATCATTACAACAACAACTCCTGATGGCACATATAAATCTTTCCACATCATCTATCCCATTATTAAAGATCAAGTACTGCATTCAATTACATGCATATTTGTTTCACATACCTGTTGTAGGATTGTTATCTCTTCTGATTACATATTTATGTGTCCCTTAGTTATGTAGGATTGTTTGTAGGTTCAGTTGGTGCAGATACTTTTTTTCTGGTTGTTTGTATTTTTTTCCTTTCTCTCTCTCTCTCTCTCTCACTCTCTTTCTCTCTCTCTCTCTGTCTGTCTCCCTCCACTACAGGGATTGAGCTGCTTTGAATAGATTGCAGCATGGATTTTGTAGGTGATGCACATGATCAGGTGATGGCCTCTGCACCAATCAGTGTTCACCACTTGCTACCTGCATGCAGCCAGCTGTATTGTGCTTCCAATTACCACTGTCATGGCACCCACTACTATAAATTACTAAATCATGTGGGCGCTGTCCCTTTACCTTTCCTGTATGGAGGACATCCTTTCTGTGTGTGGGCAACAGTGTTACAGACAGCAGGTAGCCATACCTCTTACAACAGGACTTGCAGACACAGGCCAACTACATATTTGTATAAGATTCCAGACCTATAGACAGTGTAAGTAGTGTTGTTATATGCATTGTATACCACTAGTTTTACAGGGTTTGGGTGTACATACTAGTTTAGCTTGGAATGCAGTCTC
>NC_056725.1:230875925-231060925 GCF_019279795.1 Protopterus annectens | reverse complement strand
TGTACATCACAGTTGAGTGTGCTATTTAGATATTGCTTTGTATCTCTTCACTGTTTTCTGTCTATAAGTCTGCAGTGGTTTTACAATCTGTCCTTGTAGTTACAACAGTCTTATACAGGGATTCCTTGACATTTTTATTATGTAGCACAGTGTGGGTGACAGTGATGAAAAATATATTATTATTCAGAGAAACTGCAACACTAACAATGCCATACAATACCAGACTAAACAGTACCAGTCCAGAATTTCAATCTTTATTTCCAGGCACAGTTTTCATATCTGACAGAGCTGTGGGGGGAATGTTTGTTAACACTACCTGAATGTTGCCACACATATTACCAGATTCCACATTATTATTATGCACATACGTCTCACTCTGTTACTGCATGCACTCTGGTCATAGCTTCACAACATGGGAATAGAGATGGGACATAATTTGCATATTACTCTCATAACATTTTGGTGAGTTGCAACAGTGACAGGTTTGTTTTTATGGATATATTTCTGACGGTTATGATGTCTGACAATCAGTTGTATGTAATTATTTGCTGCCTATCCCACTGATTTGCCAGGGAGACAGGGTGACAGGCAAAAAAAAAATAAGCCAATTATCTGAACTTTCTGACAAAATCTGTACAGTTGAGGGGTATGAGTATGCATACAGCTTACTACGACTACAAGGATTTGAACCATGGCTGTGTGTGCTAAAAATACAACAGTTTACATCACAGTTGAGTGTGCTATTTGGATTTGGTTGTCTAGCTTTTTATTGTCTTCTGTCTAAGTCTCCCTCAGTTGTACAATATGACCTTGTGATTACAACCGTCGTATACAGACATTCCTACACATTTTATTTATGTAGCACAACACAAGCAGTCCAGGACTTAGACCTTTATTGCCAGGTTGTTACCCTTTTCTTTACTTACAACCTATATGAGACTCTTCCTGCCATATTGTCTGGTTTATTCAGTACATCCTATATACAATACAGGTTTTATACTGGCAATTAACTTTCTACAACTTTTAGATTTACTTCTTATGACAGTACATACAGATTATTACTAACCTGCCTCACAATGCAGCCTTTGCAGCCTACATGCATGGGCTTCCTGATTCACAGCCCGCTCATCTGCTGCAGCTGTCAGAGACATAAGAGGAATATTTAGCCATACCTATCCATAATATACATGAGCTGGCAATTATTAAACAGGTAGTAGAATGATACTTACACATGGCTGGGACATCACTCTGCCTAGCTTCTTGGATCCACTGATCCAAGAGCTTCCTCTTCCTCCATTTCAGGTTGGCATAGTGATGCCTGACCTGCTCACCAGTTTGAGGGATGCCAGTGGCACTGGTAAGGTCATGGGTAAGATGGTCTCAGGCTTCCGCTTTATAGTGGGAACCCTGGTACTGGCCCTGCAGCAGTCGCTCTTCATGATCTTTTACCAGGAGTCCTGCAATGACCTTAGACTCCTGGATGCCCCAGCGCTGCACTCGGAAGCGGGATCTTTTCCCAACACCAGCCATTGTGCCTACAGGAGGAAACTGCAACCAATTATGAGATGTATTCCCACCTGTGGGGTTTAACTAAGGCCGATTTCCCACACTTTGCCAAGATTGGATGGTTTTGAAAATGCTAAGCTATGGGCAAACCTGCTTACTTAAGGTTGGCATTGCTTGAAGGGGCATACCAATGGGCAAATCTATTTAGCTGGGCTACACATTGCTTACACCTGGTAAGCAGATGTATGCAATGCTTAGCATTGCTTATTTTTAAATTTGCACACTATTTGCCGTTTGGCATTTATTTATCATTCATTACGTGTTATAAATTTGTTTAGTATCTGTGATTCATGTGTACGTACACCGTATGGGGTACTTGTGTTTATCAGGGGATTTCACCAGTTTATTACAATGGCATCTCACATCTGGACTTAATGCAGTACTCCAGTTCACAAATATATGTTATTTAGTAGGTTATACAGCAAAAAAAAAATGTTCATGAATTGCTTTCACATGGAAAACGGAATTTACTACAGTGAGGATCTAACCAGGAATGACTGCTCACAAAGCAAGCACTCTAAACACTACACTATTACAGTACTGCTTCTATTGACTGTATCTTGCTGTTTACCTTCTTGTGCCATTTAAGCTAGAGTATGCGTAGCTAGACAATGGGCAAACCCGAGCAGCTACGGTTAAATTTAATCAGTTTGATAAAAAAATATATTTCTACTGTTATTTTCTCTAAGAAGGGACAGGTTTCACTTATTGCTGTGGATTTCTGTGTGCATCTGCACATTTGACAGAAATCCTGCCATGTTTCTGTTGCTATGAGCATAGGGTTTTCCTGGAAAGTGGGGCTTTGATCTTTGCAATGGCTGTGGGTGTCTTTTGTCCTGCAGCATGTCATGTTTGTACACTAACAGTCCCACTTTGGGTATTTGAAAAGGAGGCAACCCCCTATATGAGCGCTCTTGCGCATTATAATTGCTGAATGGCAATTCTTGAGTGCAGGGCATGTATATTGTGAGTGCACTGCTCTCAGACACACCCCCTGCACTTGTCCATGCTCCATGTCTGTTTAGGAGCAGAGGAAGCATGCCTTCATAACTATGCATGGCGCGCTGCTGTGCTGCTCTTAACTCATTAACCCCGAGTAAGTGTTAAGCACAGAGGCACCATGAGAAGATACTAATTGCGAGCTGTTACCCCTGAGTACCTTCCACAAATGTGAGAAACTGTATTCAGGATTTGTAGCTGACCTTAATGTAAAACACACTGAAATTGTAACTGACTGTGTAAATTACCTTATACAGTTACCATTAAGTGTGTTTTTACATTAAGGTCACATTAACGTTCGTGTAGAAAATCTTGTTTAAAAGTTCTTGAAAAAACAAGTGGTGGCAGCCAATTGGAGTCTTGCAATCCAAGCCACCACTTGCATCACACCTCCACCCCGAACATTATTTTCTTTTGTTTTCCCCAAATAGAGGGTCCAGAAGCAGGTATTTCTTTTGTTTCTTCAATTATTGGGAGATTTTACTTGCTACTGGATCCCTTTATGTTTTGGGGGGCTCACGGGCTGCACAGATCGCCAGAACTGCAAGGAGTTTCCGGTTCAACCACTATAAAAATATATGCTGTTTTGCTTGCAATTACATTAGCTAAGTCGATGCAACATTTTTTTTATATGACATTGCTATTGCTAGTACTGTTGGAGAACACCTTTTAAGCTGATGGATGGGTGGTTGCATGAGGCTGCTGATTCAATGTAGTGATGGAGGGTTGGGGTAGGGAAATTTAACTTTGATGATGCATCCGTCATGCTGTGTCAGCGTAGTTGGAATTGTCTGAAGAAAGATGACCGAGTATGCTGATAGGGTTGTCATTGTCATTTATTATATTGTGACTGAGTCTGCACTTTACCTGGCATTGAGTTGTCAGGATTGTTAATTAATGCACATTAAAGTAAAGATTGCTGTAGTTTGCTGACTGTGCCAGGGCTTCAACAAGCCTACTTTCAGAAAGCGTAGACCTGAGATGTGAAGTTGGCAGTCTGTGCCTGGTTTATCTGTATACATTCTCTATTAATAGTTAGCATTGTCGGTGTTGTTGGGTGAACGTTTTTAGCAAATTAAAATACATGATGTAGTGCTACTTTAATACCTTTCAGCAGTAAAAGCTGGTTGTGATGTTTGCATTTGTTGGCCTGTGGCAAGGTGCATTTTTTACAGTAGAAAAGAACCAATAAGAGACAAAGGAAATGAGTGGGTATGGTATAGATATTTGTATTTTTGCTGCAGACTCGTCCTTGTGATGCGCTGTGATGCATACTGTCTTGCAGTTTAATTCGTAGAATGAATGGTTGAGTAGTGTCCTTTGTTTACCGTTATGCCCTGACATGGTATTGCTCAGAAGTGTTGTGCATAAGAAAGACACTGCTGGTCCTACGACTGTATTAGAAAGCTATGGTGCTTTGTGAAAATGCTGCTGTCTGTAAAAGCAGATCGTTTTAGAAAATACATGTTTTCTTATTTGTTACTGTATATTTAATGAAAATAAAATGTTTTAACATCAACATGATGTGATGACACTGTTACCATAATTTATTGAAAACTTGCTCATTCCGGTAACCTGCTGTATTAGTAAATGACATTAACTCTGCCTCGTAGGTCAAAACTGCCCTTGATTTTTTTCTCATAATTTTGCTCTGTCCATAGTAAAATGTTAATGTTTTACTGGGGATTGCTGTAGATTAGCAATGTCAGACATTAAAGTTTCATGCCTTTTTTTTTGCCAGAAAATGCATGTTTATGCAAACCCTGTTGTTTTATAAGCTTTAACATCTGAAGTGAATGATGGGTTAATTTAGTACAGGGCCGAAGACACAGGCAAAACCATTTGAGATGGGTTATTTCTGCGTTTAATGCACGTAATAGAAAATTTGCAGTACCTACCCTGCCCATGCATATTGAAGGAAAAAGGGATTGTAATGTCAATTGCGTGACTATTGCAATTAAGTGTTCGCGATTATATGCATATATGCTGATCAGCTGTCTTGGCAAATTGTATTTTTCATTAATTTCTTTTGTGGATTACAGGAGGATAAAAATATTTTCTTTTTTTTTTTCTTTTGATCTAGCCTTTAAAAACAGAATTAACTAGTTGATCAGCATGGTTGCGGTGCCATACAATGTGACCTTCTGTAGTTTGCTATTTTACGCATCTCATATAGTAAAATAACACCCAGCTGTAATAACAAAAAATTACACACTGACGCAGTGAATGTATGCTGCATGTGTCAGACAAATCCAGAAATAAACATGGAGACTTTTTACAGTAGTGGTTCTATTAACCTGAAACATTGATGCAATAAAAGAATGTGAATTAATATAAAGTCTTTAACTCTTGTTATTGTCATTATTTATTAACTGTAATTCACCTAGTTTTCTCCAAAAGTCTTAAGTTTTAGGAGAGACATGGTTAACATTTGAAACAAAATTAGAGACAGTTGAATGGTATGCGCCACATACATCTCAAGTTAATATGGGCAAAGTCAAAATAATGGGGGACAAAGGCCAAAATAGGGGTATGTTTTAAGTATTCTGTAATTAAAAAAATAGCTCAAACTACAGGGGTTGTGTTAACATGCAATTTCTGAAGAACATGAAATCTCAAATCTATGTGTATTCAGTCACTTCAATCCTCACTGCCTTTAATGTATTGTATAAACCTTGACTACTGCTGTTTTTTGATAGCCTGCTTGGGCTGATGAAGATATTAAATGGGTCTTACAGACATACAAAAAGTTTAAAGGATTACATACTATCTTTCAAGATAAAAAATATCCAGCTGTAAACAAAAATGGCATGTTTCAATATGGGAGATGCTTCACCTATTGGCATGCAAAACGATGAAACACTGCTATTGCTGAGCATTATGACTACAGTTCTACTGTTCATGTTTTTACATTTCCCAGAGTCCATTTATGGATTTTAGAGTATATGTGAGGTTTTGTAAATACCTCCAGTAAGAGCCCAGTGGCAAAATTTCTCTTTTTCAGAAAGATGCTAAGGATCCTCTAAGATTAAAAAGTATTAGCATAGCAAACAAAATTTTAAGGCTTCTGCTTTATTGCTGAAAATATATATTTGTGGAGTACAACAAGTCTCCAACATCTGAAGGAATGGAAAGGCTGTCACAATTGCACAGCGCATTGCTATAGTGTCTTGATTGGCAGATGCTAATGATTTTTTTATTGGGGATTACATGCATTTTGAATCGCAAGGGCATGGGTTAGCAGTTACTTGAAGAATGATGTGGTAACATTTCTATGTATGTTATTTGGATTGCTGGTGGGCACTTGGATATTTACTCTCCATGAGTTGTTTTTACTCATAACATTTCTATGTATGTACCACATGAATAAAGTGGCATACTTAATTTACCACAGTTCAGTGTGTTGCAGATCAGGACAGAAGAAGCAGCATGGTTTAGGACATGCATGTTATGGTTAGTTATTGTTTGAGGCAATGGTAGTGGCCGGAGACAGGTTTGGAGACATAATTAGATTTTATCCGTAGTATTTTAAATTAAAATTTTATAAGGAAAGAGTATGGATGCATTGTAAATAGTGTAGCAAAGCCAAAAGATATGTTTACTGATAATGTCAGTGGACGGTAATATGAGTGAAGCAGTTTTGTATGGTTTTAGTTGAGGATTTGTCTGTGTTGTGCTATTATACAAACATTTACACACAGTGTATGATTATAATATAAATAATACATGTATGTATTGGAATCTACTAAGCCGGCACCAATTCAGGAAGTGGCTCTCTAGACTGCGAGTGTTTTTATTTGCATTGATTTTTCTTGTCTGTGGGGTGAAGTCCTCATATTGTTTTACACATACAAGGTCATTGTCTTTTCCCCACCTGTTGTTCCATGTTTGTAGTTGTACCTATCTCTAGGGAAGCAGCGTCTGCCATTAGTAACACAGTTGGCTCCATATTTCATATCAAAAGGAAACAGAAACCAAGCATGTATCTACTCCTTCTCACATTTCTTTGGATAGGACTAGTATACAGGGTGGGCTGAGGGTTTGATTCATGCTATTGATCCTTTTTGTAGAGTAGTTCCCAAGAAAGAGGGATGCTTCCTTTCTTGGAGAGATTCAGTTTCTGATTCTCCATGTGTGGGTTTCTCTTTCTTTCTTTCTTTAAGGCTTTGCTAGAATGTCCCAATGTGTTCAGTGGGAGAACAGTGAGTTTTCTCAGTCCACCAGAAAATACTATACATTGTTACAGAAAGATTTTCCAGAACCTACACCCATTCATCCTGTCTACTTTAGAGGATGTGTGCCTTACTGCCTGTACTTTGCCTGATAGTCAGCCAACTGTACTTAAAAAGACAGATAGGATGGATAAAGTTCTTTAGTCTTTTAAATTTGTGTACACTTTTCTCAAAACTGACGCAGCAGCTATATGTTTAGTTGGCTGTTCTTCTGCTAAGCACTTAGTTAAAACCACTCCTACTCTTTCTAATAAGGATGTGAAAATTATTGATAGGTATGGTGAAAAGTGTATAACTCTGCAACGTTGAATTTTAGAATTTTAAATTGTCAGGCTCATATGTTAAAGTTTATTTTGACATATTGTAAAAGTATGAGGAGTGCTTCACCTATAGATTCTTCTAGTGAAGAGAAATTCTTCCTTCGATTGCACAGGTGCAGTATGAGTATTACTGTTGATACTTTTTCCAAGGTTTCTTAACTCTGTTCCTTCAAAATATGCCAACAGCAAGACAATTCCTGAGGATTCTGGGTTATATGGTTTCGTCTTTTTTTATGATTCCATTCAACAGACTTTAGATGAGGAAAATTTTATGATTCATCAAATCTATTTGGGACCAGCATCTGCAGCCTCGAACCTTCCCAGTCTGAGTCCTCAATTTCTTCAAGAAAGAACCCAACTGATGGGACAAATCCAGGTCTCCCTCTTTCTTCCCTGCTCCTTCTCAGATAGACAGCACAGACATCTCAGACTTTGCCCTACCATAGGTAAGCTTCTGCCATAACATATAAGAAAAAACATCTGTAGTGGGGGCTGCTCTGGTTCATCAGTATCGGTGTGAATTGCTCAGTTCAGGCATTGTATACTCCATCACTGGATGTTATGCTTCATTACTTGGACATGATTTATGTGAGAGTTCTGCCATGTGACTACTATTAATATGAGAATCCCCTTTCAAGAACATTTGGACAAGACTGCTTGTGTGAGTCGATCCAGTTTGAGGAAGCTTGTGGTAATTTTCCCTGGTCATCTGTTATAGTAGGAGGATAAGGAATTGCAGAACTGAATGTATAGGTTTGTTACTCTGCTGAATGACTTTTTTATATGAATCCATTTGGAAAAAGACTCTCACATTAGTTTCTTTTATTACAAGTTAGTCCATTTGGTGGCTCTATCAGCAATTAAAAATATAAAGATTTTATTCTTTTTTCCTTAATATTAATATTATATATCTATGTCTTTATTTTACCAAGCTGTTATCTTACATGCCTTTAATGGATGTCTATTAGTGGGATTTATTACTTACAGAAAGAATATATACTATAAGTTTAGATCATAAAGGACTAATTGTTTCTTGTGATGTGGAAAATGATATTGTTCTATCTGTCTCCATTCCTTGGATACTGTCCTTATGCAGATTTTCTTTTGTTATATGGTTCAGTATGTACTTGTTCTGTATTATGTATTTCAATAAAAGACCCCAATCTATGAAATGGTGACACAACACTTTCAACAAACATCCATGGTTTTCATGCAAAATTTAGGTCTGACTTTTGTTTGTTTTCTGAATGTCGGCATTGCTCAGCCAGATATTTTGGACAATATTTCTGGCTTTTGTTGTTATATGTTATTGTAACCAGAGGGATGGATAAGTGAGAACATGAATTACTACTATTTGGATTAATTCATAGATGGATCAAACACATAAGTTTGACATTTTGGCTTGGCTTATTGCATTTCTGATTATAATCAGCAGTTGCTTGAGAGGGATAAAGGTTATTACTTGCTGACTACTACCAGCATGGAGCTATTATATATTTTGAGAATTTTTCTTGCCTTTGTCAGTGATGTGTGAAATTTTGGTGGGAGGAAGGGCTCAGTAATATCTAAGTGTTATGCTATTATACTGAATTACTCAGGTCTTCTCCTTACTGATAATGAGTCTGTGTTACATAACAGCTGCACAAGGTAATATAATGAATGCCTACTCAACAGGTTATGTCCAGCAGTTATCAACTGAGTCTCTGCATGCATAACTTTGCAGTAATGAAATGCAGGTCATTATCACATTAACAATATGTGCAGTTACAATATAGCACTGAGCCATTATCACTTTTCAGGTAAACCTCTCAGCAGCTGTCACTGTTATTCACATAAGTACAAGTCGTTATCACATTCATGAATGCACAAGCCAGATTTGGGTTTTTCTCCACTTGGAGTCATTGCAGTCCACCCCCCACACACACACTACTTTCTTTCTGTCATTTTTACAATTTCAAGAAATGTGTGGAGAGTATAAAATCAGTAATGCATTTCTTATAAATTACTAAGGTCATCTGATATACTACACAATGGCTCTCTTAGGAGTACACATTTATACTTTGTTCATGTTGATGTGTGTATGCGGAAGAATATAGTTTACAGTGTTTACTTTTTTACTTATAAGCCAATGACAATATCCAAACTCATATGTTGTCTATGTTTATTTGACACTATCCTGCACAGTTGTGGTAAAATATTTCCTGCAGTTTTGAACTGTAAAGTCATTTTGTTGAGTTACTGACTATAGTCTTGTTCAAAGTTTATTACTAGTGGGTAACTGACATCAGGAAAGGCACAGTGGGTGTCACACCTAAACATCATGCACCTAAGTAACATCCAGGATGGAAGTGGGGAACTTGGAGACTCTTCAGCTCAGTTCGACTGCCTTCCTTCCTGGATATGCATGATTTCAAGGCCGCCACTTTGATGTATTTTTTTGTGACGTACCCTTTCACTCTCCCTCTTTTGACTCCTTATGGCCACTGCTGAAAAGACATGTAAATGGAAAAGGCAGAGGCAAAGCAGAGCTCCTTAATCTGCTTTAAGCATTTACATGTGCCCTCTTTGTGTTGTGTTGGTAGATATATCATGGGAGCATAGTCAGCCACCGTGGATCTTATGATCCACCTGGATCACAGTTGGTAACTTGGAGACTCTTCAGCTCAGTCCCATAGTGCTGCTGTCCTAGGTAAGCATAGCCTCAGGTGTGCCACTGTGATGCAAGGTTTCCCTCCAGGGAAGGACAGATACAAAAAGACAAAGCCTGGGTCAGTCTTGGTCTTTTCACATGCTGTCTTACCATAGCTCTCCACTCAGTCTCCCTCCCTTCAGGTGTAGTACATGTATGTAGGTCAGGGCAAGAGGGTTTACATTAGCTCCCCCTTTCAGTCCTTATGGCCATTGCTGAAAGGACACATGTAATTGGAAAAGGCAGAGGTAAGGCAGACTTCTGGCACTGCATGCAATCTGGAGGCATTGCTGCTAACGTCAGTCTGAGTGGGTCACCAGCATCGGTATGGGACACTTCAGATGCCCACAAGCTGAAGCCCCATGCCTGTTCTTGGCATATTAGTGGAGAGGCAGTCCTTACCCTGCTTTTTCCATTTACATGTGCCTTTTATGTGCCCCCTTCTCAGTCATTGTGTGTAATTTGGTGTTTTTATGGGTGGTCGGTATGTACCTCTGCAGCGTCATCACCACTTATGTACCTTATGAAAAGAATAATGCCTCTGTGGATAGAAGTGAAGATTTCGATGCGCTAACCAGGTAAATGCATATGATATACATATATATATATATATATATACATACATATATATATATGTAGTCTTCCAATAGATCTGTCAAACATCAGTAGTAATCTGTTTGCATTTTCTTTCCTGTGCAGGTCCTTCATCCTTCTGACACTGACATGGCTTCAAGAGCAGCAGAATGACAAGTGAAAGTGTGGGTATGTGGCCATTCCTACATTCACTGGGCTGCCAGCCATGCCTCCATAACTGAAAACCACTACAACTTGAGCTTCCCCACATCCAGTGTGAAGGTGTACTGGATTGCCAGAAGAGGTATGCATTGGAACAGAGTACTGCAGTTGCTGGAAGAGAAATGTTCCATGTACCCTGAGCCCGACATTCTTGTGCTGCACATTGGAGGGAATGATGTCATCAGTCAACCATTCAGAAGGCTACGGTTTCAAATCAGAGCAATGTTTGAACACCTGCAGTCATGGTGGCCACGTTGTCATTTTGTGTGGTCTGACATAATTCCTCGACAGATATGGAAAACAGAAAACAGTCAATGGGCAGCGACAAGGCCAGACATTTACAGAATGGGTTCATGCATGGCTTGATGCACAGGGTCGGTGGATCTACAATCTGTCATGACAGCATCACCACAGAAGATGTTCACCTGTTCATAAGGGATGGCATTCACCTAACTGAGGAGGGCATTGCATTGTTATTGCCTGACCTCCACAATGGCGTGAGGAGAGCTATGCAGGATTGATAATATGCAACTTGTGAGAAGAATGGAAAACACCCATGACCAAGTAGGGACCAGTATGGTAAGTAAAACTCTATTATAAAATGTGTTGTGTAAAATATATTTTTCTGAGTTTGACAAATAACTGCTAAGGAGCTGGCGAAGATGCTGAGAAAGAACAACTGTTTCAAGAGAGCGCTAGCACGTACAATCTAATATGTCAGTAAACATCCTGCAATACTTCTTTTTTTATTCTGCTTTTATCAGGCATGTTTAGAGTTTAGATGACAGGAAGGGCTTAGTAATACAGGACTTGATCCCTTGGGCCCATTGCTGAATGTACACATGTAATGAGAAAAGACATAGGTAAAGCAGACTGCTGACACTGAAGGAGGTCATGAGACTAGTGATATCAGCTGTCTGAGTGGGTAGCCAGCACAGCTATCAGACAGATCAGATGGCCTTGCCTGCCACTGAAGTCCCATGCCTGTCCTGGGTTCATTAGTGGAGTGGCGGTCCTTACTTTGCTTTTTCTCTTTACATGTACCCATTCAGCAGTATGTTGGCTACACCAAGAATGTGTATATTTACAATCATATGTGTCTGCATGGTAAAACAACTGCTTCTGAATGCTGTACACATGTACATATATCAGTTTTGTTAGGACTCGGGTTATGGAAATTATGATTTTTTCATATTTTGGTAAATAACTTTGCAAAGGAGCATGCCAGTGTGCCAAGTAATACCTAATTTGTAAGACAATATTGATAGTTCCAACATGGTAAAATAAGTATGCCTGTATGTTGTACACATGTGCAGATATCAAAGTTTGTTTAGGACTTAGATTATGGAAATTATGATTTTTTTCTATTTAGGTAAATAACTTTGCAAGGGAGTATCTGAATGTGGTAAGTAATACCTCACTTTGAAGACAGTATTGGTAGTTTCAACATGGTAAAAGAATTGTGCCTGTAATTTGTACACATGTGCAGATATCAAAGTATGTTTCAGACCTAGGTTATGGAAATTATGATTTTTTTCATATTTTGGTAAATAACTTTGCAAGGGAGCATGTTAGTATACCAAGTAATAACTCATTTTAAAGACAGTGTCACCCCTTACAACGTGGTAAAAGAACTGTGTCTGTGCACTGTACACATTTACAGATATCACAGTTTGTTTAGTCTTGTACAATTATGAAAATTATACATTTACAATACTTCTCATTATTATGCCCATATCTTTGGAAGGGAACATGGTGATCACACAAATGATGCATCATTTTGAAGCTGACATTCAGATGCACAACTTCTATGCTGATATGCAGGCTCTGTCTATTACAGGTGATGAGATATTATGTTTTGTTTATTTATCAATTATGAGAAATAATATATTGATGATACTTCTGTGAATATCTCAAGAAAGGAGCATCACACAGTAATGGTTAAGGTATAATTTTAAAGCTGATATTCATACTAACATATTAAATACAAATTGCATGGGTCGACATGGTACATTGACCAAGATATTGTGCTTTGGTTTTCCAAAAAGGTAAAAAATATGCAGAATATCAACATTCTTTGCCAAATATTTAATAATGACTTTGATGTGCACTATCAACATTTACACTGTTGGAAAGGACATGGTCTGCTGAACAACTTTCGCATTTACATTTTTAGTCTAGCTCTTATAGTTAAAGAGTTATGAACATTTGTTTTCTGTATTTTATTACAAATGGATTTTATGAAAATGAGCTCAGGCTGCACTGTTGTTCCTATGGTGGAATTAAGCAGGCAGCTTTTTTGGAGCTGCTCCGGAGTGAATAAGTTAAATGGTTCTTTCCATGTTAAAATAAGCTATTCCTGCATGGAAGTTTACTGGATCCCAGGGACAGTATTTTTATATACTTTTCTGCAAGATCAACATGTGCTGACTCTGGAATTTCAGCAAGAAGCTCAGGCCTCATCAATAAACTACATGAAACTACATAGAAAGATAAGAAACTTCAATAAATATAAGACCATAGACTTAATGGAATCTCAAACATCAAAAACAAGACTTTCACAATTAACCTCACCAAAGAAAGAATTCTGTACAAAGAGACAAAAAAATGTGCTGTTAGACAGCAAACTGATTTACAAAAACAGACTGCCAAAATGAAGACTGAACAACCTCTCTTCATGGAAGAACTCAAGGCAGCTCTAACACCCTTGAAAGAAGAAATACACTCTTTCTCTACAAAACTAAATGCCTTTGGAAGTAATAAAGATCAAATATTAACTAGACTAGAGAAAAATGAAGAGAAAACAGTAGAGAATGAAAGTTCGCCGATGACTGCAAACTGGGAGCCATAATTGACTTTCTGGCTGACACGGACACCCTCTAAAAAGGCCTTACTGAGACAGACACCTGGTGTTAAAGTCATGGCCTCAAGCCAAATGCCAAAAAATGCATAGTCATCCCGTTTGGGAAAAAAAAAACACCCATGAATTACCACATAGGCGGCAGCCCCCTTAATACAGGAGAAGTAATAAGAAATCTGGGGACCCAGGTAGATAGTAATCTCTCCTTTGGCAATCATATTGCCAAAGTATTTAGGAAATCCTTCTATGTGGCCCATCTAATTACTAAGGGGGTTGCATCTAGAAATAAAGAGGTTATAGTGCCCCTCTACTCGTCACTCATCAGACCCATCATAGAGTACAATGCCCCATTTGGGATGTACCTCACAAGACACTTCCAACAGCTTGAAAGACCACAAAAGCACCTCACCAAGAGGATTACTGGCCTCAAACATATGTCCTATGCAGCCCGACTGAAAAAACTCCGTCCGGCTGTACTGAGTGGCATATCGCTTACTCAGAGGTGATCTCTGCCTGACTTACAAAGCCATATCCAACTCAGAATTGATGGACATGCTCCACCTAAAGAAATCCAAGTCACTGCGAGCCACACGCTCTAGTGAGCTAAACCTCACCACAAACAATAAAGAGAAGCCTTGACAAGTGGATGGGTAACAGAATATAGACCCCTGGGATCACTTCATTGGCTCTGCTTGACAGAGGCTCAGTTAATTAATCAATGGGGCAGTGAAAGCTGACACACTCTGGTTAGGCTTATAAATGCCCTCGGGCAGATAGTCTAGTACCTACCTATGAACCTATGAAAAACTAATGCACAGAAAAAACAGTGTCTGAACTACAAAAAAAAATAATTGACTTAGTAGCCAGATCAAGAAGAAATAATGTGCTCATTATGGGTATCCCAGAAGCCTACGAACAAGCTTCTCTGCATAATGCAATTAAATAAATCATTGTACTATTCTTCGACACTACTGTGGTGGTGCTGGTAGCATTGTCACCTCACAGTAAGATGTCCTGTTCAGTTCTCAGCTACAGCGTTTTCTGTGTGGAGACATGCACGAATGGGCATACCTTCGTTAAAGGTTGTGTGTCAGGGCTGGCAACTCGGCACATAAAAATCGACTTCCAATCATTAGCGGACCGGAGTCCCGCTGTGGCGACCCCTAACCGGGAAAAGCCGAAAGACACAACAACATTGTACTATTCTTGGACAACAATGCTACAGTTCAAAATATTACAATAGAGAGATTCCACAGAGCCTTAAGAAAATCACAAACTCTTGATGCCCCTAGGCAAGTCTACATGAGAATACTAAATGCAACTCATGCTAATATGATTATACAAGCTGGTAAAGCTAAAAAACAAATCATTTGGAAAGGTAACAAAATAACAATTGCTCGGGACTTACCCTTAGCTATTAAGCAACAGAGACAAATTCTATCTCCTTTCTGTGCATACTTAATAAAAAACAAAATAAAATTCCAAATGAAGTATCCTGCCTCTTTACAATTCCAGTACAAGGGCTCCACATACCAAGCAAAATGTAGAGATCAAGCAAACACAGCTTTCTTAAAAGCATTCAGTGAGATCCCTTCAAAATAACCAGTAAAATGTAAGTAAAGTAATACCATTTCTATCAGTATTTAAAATGCATCTAAATAGTAAATGACTTTAAATCTGACAAAATACAGCCATAGCTAGTATTTTTAAGCATTATTTTGTAGTTTCTGAAGGTTTTTTATCTTTATATTGCAAGAAAGGGGCTCCTTAGGCTTTCCTTTCCATTGCAACATTCTAAAGCAGTTTTTCCAGGAAGTTAAGCCACATCAGATGTCCCATGACCTTTGACCTCATGTTGCACATGTCAAGTAACTCATACAGTGATGTCAGAGCCAAATCACGTCTACAGCAGCCTAGAAGTCCCAAAAAGAAGCAGGAAAATATGTGATTACACTAAGAGAGCCTTCAGTTCAAACAGAATGTCATCCAGGAAGTAAGCTGCTATATTAAAATGCTGGAAATCAAGAGACAACTGGAATTAAGGATTTGAAACAATTTATGGCTTCATAATCTCAAAGGTACTGAAAACCTTCCTTAAATCACTAGCAGTAGTAAATTAAATGCAGGTATAGAAGAATAATATATTTGTAAATAACTGACAGTTTGAATGATGGAAGCTAAAAAGCAAGACTTAAGAAATGAAAGAAAAAAAATGCTAAGGTTAAAGGGATCTCTGCAGAATAAGACTGCTCATAAAGAAAATAAATATTATAATATAGGACTTTGTGGACATACTCTTGTAAATAAAACCGACTTTATACTCATTCAACATTTTTTTAATCAACTAGCAGTAGGAGTTCTAGAGAAGGTCATTATAATAGTATGTGATTAGATGCATTTTAATTTGAAGAATATAAAGGAGCTATATTGTATCTGCTTGTCTAGACGAATTATAAGAATGGTAGTATATAACATCTGCTCATACCATACTGTATGATACACTCTACAGTTAGAGTCCATTGCTCTATTGGGTCAGGTTTTTTATTCCTGTACTATATGTAGCACTCAAAAGAAGGTTAGAGAAAAGGTATATAGCTAGACATATGGAACCTTCTACAAGGTTATATATTATATTGTATACGATCAGTACAAGCCATAAGTTACACACAATGCCTAATTGTGTTAAAAACATCTATTATATTCATAACTAAGTTGCTGGCTGGGTAGTGTTTACCCTAGCAATGTTGTGATGTTCTTTGGAATGCAAAATAATTATTGTATGATAGTTAAAACTATATATTTTCAGTTTTTTGCAATTCTAGGAGTATATTTATATTAACTTTTTACTGGACTAACCCTTCTCTTTCAGAGGATAGTGGTTAGTGGTTAGGCACTAAAGAATTACTGAAAGAGTGTTATGTCACCTCCCCCTTTCATGCTATTGCGTCCCAACTCCCATCGACTAATAACCACAATGTTTTGCCAAATACTCTCCTCACAGCGCACATATGTATTTCAGCTAAAGGACTATTCAAATTAATATTCAACTTAGATGATTAACATAGCCTCATGGAATATAAGTGACTTACAAGACATTAAAAAGAAAAGGCTACTTATAGAAAAGCACCAACAGACATAAAAACATTGTTAACACAAAAAGGAAAAAAAAATAAAGATAGTATACACACAAAGAATAAAAAAAACTACATTAAAATAAAAAAAAAAAAAAAAGCATATAAAAAAAACAAAGGTGAGGTGCCTTGTTAAAAGCGAAAGGGATAGTGAGTTAAGAAGAGAAAGTGAAAATGATAGTGGTTAATCAGGTTTGGAACAGGGACATTGCCAGATTGTATGAGAGATGGGTTTTTTTTTTTTTTGAATTGTAGGGAGTGAAGGTTCTGAGGTGAGCATGGCTACAAAATCCCCAGCAGAATTTAATTAAGGCTTTAGTAGAGTTTGCTAAAATATTGGAGGAGCATATTGGCTTTGGCAGGTTAATATAGGGAATGATGTTTTTTTCAGAGCTGGTGTTTTCTCTGGGTGATACAGTATCTGGTGAGCCGTTTTGAGTTGGTTAAAATGGACTTGAAATCTAGCTATCTAGCTGTGTGATTGTAAAACAAAAGTTTGTTAAGGGTTGGTTTGTTTAGGTTTGTAAAAAGTTGGGAGGCATAAAAAGAGTTTGAGGTAGGTGGTGTGCTGGCAATGTAATTTTAGAGTGAGGAGTTATTATTAATTGCTTGGTGATGATAGTGATTCCTTTGTAGGAGGATATAGAAGAGTGAGGAGGGGATATATTATGTGGATGGGTGAGAAATAGAGGGTGATTGTAAGTAGTGTTGGGTTGTGGGGTTGAGAAACGACATTGGTTGAAAATTAGGTATTTTCTTTTGTTGGGGTTTGGTTGAAGTTGGTCTGCCAGGTTGGAGGTAGTGCAGAGGTTGAAGCATGAGATGGTTGAAGCATATAGAATGTGATGGGTGTGGGCAGGTGCAGATTGTGGTAACAAGAAAGAAGGAAGGGAAGAGAAGCAAGGAGCTGATTGTGTCCTCCAAGTGTAACAGGATGTGGATAATTTAATCCTGCCATCCATAAAACAGTCTGTTGCCTATTGGACAGGTAGGAGGTGGAACATTTGTAGGTAGAATTGCTGAATGATTTTGTGATAGTTTTTAATGTATGGAGGAGTTGTACCATATCAAAATATCCAAAGGCCTTGGAGAGGAAAGAGAAAGATGATATTTATTATTATTTTTCCAAGTTATTGATGGTATTAGAAAAAGGATAGTAGGGCTGGCTGATGTGGTACTGATTTGGCCTGAAGCCATGTTGGGAGTTGGCTAGAATTTTATTTTGGTGAGGTGTTCCATCAAGGTTTAGCTCTAGTGAGCTACCACCTTTATGAGAGGAAAATGTGGGACATTTTCCATATGGAGGATTTTAAGAGATAAGGATAGATATGGGTACTATGGTAAATGGATGTTGATGAATTCTTGTAGTAGATGTAGTGCAGTGGGAGCTGGCTTCTGGGTTGGTTGGTTGTTTGGTTTTGTGTGGTTGTTTGTTTTGGTAATGTGTTTAGAAAAAAACTATTGAAACTGTTGAATTACAGTTGTACTGTTGTTGTTGTTTTGTTGTTGCTGGAGTGGGGGTGTTTGCCTGGCTGCCTGGCAGGGAGCTTGACCTTTTTAAAGAGTACTGATTTTTAAATGATTGTTAAGGTGTTTTTGTGGGAGAAAGGAGAAAAGTTTTTTTTTATCATTTAAGATCATTCTTTTAGTTTCACTTCTAAGTTGCCGGAAGGTTTGGTGGTGGTGTGTGAGCCCAGAGCCCATGTTTCTAGATAGATTTTGGATTTCTAGATCCTTAGATTTGTTTTGTTTAGTTGGTTTTGGTGTGGTTGGGTTTTAGTTCTAATGGACGTTGGGAAATCTGAATGGTGAGGAAGGTTGGAAGGTGGTGTTGAAACCGCTAACTCAAGAGGCAGAAGAGAGGGTGTGATTATTGTCCTGTTGTTGCAGTTTTTAAGTTGGAAAATGGAGGCGGGCGTTTTATTATTGTTCCTGATTTTTTATGGTTTTGTAAGAAGGGGGGTGATTTTCTTGAATTTGATAACATGGGTGAGTAAGTGAGTGAGACATAGTAGGTTGAGGAAAAGAGCTACAATGAGCTCTTAAGGGCATGTTTAGATTAGTCTTTATTTTAGTTTAGAGATCAGGTACAGACAAGGGCGGGTGGTAGGTTTAGATTGAGTTTGGGGGGATGGAGTGGGTGGGGGGGTGGGGCTGTGTTGGGAGGGCCAGGGTGAGGTTTGATAAAGCCAAGGGCTTAGTAAAACTCAAGGGCTGGGAATGGAGTGGTGGGCTATTTGAGGGAAGTAATATAAAAGTTTGTAATGCTAATCATTGCAGGTTTGTTAATTCCTTTGATTTTTGAGTTTAGTCTAAAATTTTATTTCTGTGAGTAGTTGGTAGGTTTGTTCTAGTTTGGTAGTTGGGGGGGCAAATTAGCAAGGGGTTGGTTTTGAGGTTTTGGAAGGAGAGGAGGTAATAGTGTTGAGGACCCTTAAATAATACTTTAAAGGTGTAATATCTATACTAAGATCTTAGGGTGTTAGGGGCGTTTTGAGGTGGAGTGGGGAGTAGTAGAGTGAGTATTGAGGTACAAAGCCTTAAAGGACAGAGGCCAGCACCTGGGGGGGGTAGAGGGGGGGAGATAGAGGAGGGGGGCGAAGCTGGGCAAAGGCAGTGCTAGCTAGTGCTCATGAGCTATGCTGAGCAAAACAAGGGGTTTCAAGATGTAACTCCTGAATAATTAACTGTAGTAAGGTAATATTTAATTCTCTTAAAATCAGGTTCAATTTCCAATTCCTATGCTTTTTTTTTTTTTTTTTTTTAGCTGCTGTTTGTTTTAGTTTGTGAGTGTGTTCTGTAGTTTGTGGTAGAGTAGTTTACAGCAAGCTTGGTTTTTTTAAGCCTAAGCCTAAGGAGATTAGGATAGTGCTGAGGAGGACCATAAATTAAATTATACTAAAAGTCTATACTAAAATGACCAGATAATAACCTGTTTGTTTTTTTTTAGGGTTGTGGGCAATAGAGTAGAGTTCCAAAAAAGGGCGAAGTTAGATTAGTGCTAGTGCTGAGGACCCTTAAATAATACTTTACTTTAAAGTCTAGCACCTTATATACAAATCAAAGTCAGATATAACCATTTTGCAGGAAACTCATATGACTATGGAACAAGGGACAATGGGACAAGGGTACAGAAAGAAAACACTAAGTGGGTTCAACAAATAATAGCTGCTGGTGATAGTACTGCATCAAGAGGAACAGCTATAATAGTCAAGAAATAATTTAAAGGGAACATCATTAAACATAGTATTGATACAAAAGGTAGGTGGTGCTATTTCACATGCTTACACCCAGCATACAACAAACTGTTATTACTTTGTGATATATATATGGGCCTTGCAACTATCAGTTTGATTTTTTTAACTGAAATCTATAACTTATTATTAAAGCACCCAGAACATCTGATTGTAATTGGCAAAGATTGGACCATAACAATAAATCCATCCAAAGATAGAGCAAATAAAAATTACACTCAGTGTCCTCAGGCCACATCATATCTATTAGAACTAATTGATGATTTCAACTTAATAGATCCCTTTGAACTTAACAGCACAGTCTAAGTAGCAGATACACATATTTCTCCCCCATACCCAGACCTGGTCTAGAACTGACATATTTCTAATTTCTCAAAGCTTTGCTCTTTATGAAGTACAATACAATCTAGAACCTAGAGTAATATCAGATAACTCAAAAATAAATTTAACAATAACACAAAGTAAAAAGAGATATACTACCCACAATACCTCAAACTGGACTTTAAACTCAAACCTGCTGAAAATTAAAGAAGTGAAACAAGAGATTATAAACTCTATTATTCATTTAAAAGAAAACCTTGTAAATAGTGATACTCCTATGGATATTCAATGGGCAGCCTTTAAAGCCATGACTAGGGGTACCTTCATCCAAAAAGTATCATTCTACAAAAAGCAAGAATGTGAAAAAATAACTAACACAGAGGGCAAGCTAAAACAAATCAAAATAGAATTACAAAGAAACCACACTCCCACTCTTGAGAAAGAAATGGCAAGTCTACAGAAACAAGTAAATGAGATCCTAATGCAACAAAATACATTTACAGAACTAAAGATGCTATATAAATATATGGAATGGGCTCAGACCCCTTCCAAAATGCTAGCAAGACTTATCAATGTAAGGAATCCTGCATGTAAAATGCAAGAAATAAAATATAAAGACAAACTTCATAACTCAGATAATGAAATAATGTGGGTTTTTGAATAAATATTTAAATCCATATATGGCCCACAAGATCATATTAATGATAGACTTTTCCAAATCTTTTTGGATAACTTATACTTCCCTCAGATCAATGAATCACCATATAATAGTCTCAAAAGTCCATTGACAGAAGAGGAAATAAATAAAGCGACTGAGAAGTTAAAATCTGGGAAAGCTCCTGGTCCTGATGGATACATGGCAGAATTCTATAAACATTTTAAGCAACAATTAACCCCAGTACTTTTAAAGCTATACAATTATATAACTGAAGTTGGGATAGCAGACCTTTACTTGAAAAATTCCATAACCATACTTATGTTGTTGTTGTTGTTGTATCTTTTGGCTTTAACCATACTTATACCAAAACCAAAAACAGACTCCACAAATCCGAACTACAGACATATAGCTTTGATAAATATAGATTTAAAGATATTTTTAAGAATTTTAGCACACAGGATGCAAAAAGTAGACCCAGCTTTAATTGCACCTGAACAACTAGGCTTTATGAATCAGAGACAAGTATGGGACTACACATTAACCATTGATTCCCTATCCCACTTATGTGCCAAGGATAAATCCCCTAAATATGCTTTATCAGTTGATGCAACAAAACCCTTTGACAGAGTCAATCAAAAATTCCTCCTCTTCATACTCTCTCAGTTTGGATTCCCTAAAGAATACATAGAAATTATTAAAATGTTATATAGTAAAGCAAATACAACTCTGTAATTTAATAAGAAAATATCTAACCCAATACAAATTCTTAATGGCACCAGACAGAGATGCCCACTCTCACCAATCCTGTTTAATTTCTATATAGAAATATTATTACTACAAATCACTCAGAGAACATATCATCACCTTATTTCGATATCTAAAACCCAAATAAAATATACAGCCTTTGCAGAAAATCTCAATATCTACTTTCAATATCCCAATTATGACTTAAATAAAATCCTGTAATCCATAGAAAAGTTTTCCCTAGTATCTAACTATGATATTAATCCTAAGAAGTCAATTATATATGCAATTAACCCCCTGGGACATAAAGAATTTTATTTTCTGGAGACAAATGTTAAAGTGCAATATACGCTGAAATCTTCTTCGACTTTTGGCTTTTCCCAGTTAGGGGTTGCCATAGTGGAACTTTGGTCTGCTTATGATTGGCAGTGGATTTTTACGGTGCCGAGTTGCCTGCCCGATGCCCAACCTTCAACAAAGTCATGCCCATTCATACTCGCACCTACCTGCATGTCTTTAACATCACTTGACCATGGGGAGGACATGCAGACTCCACACAGAAGGTGCTCCAGCCGAGAATCGAACAGGAGAACTCCTTGCTGTGAGGAAACAACGCTAACCGCTGCACCACCGCGGCTTAGGTATAATCTTTAATCATACGCAATCAGATATGTTCAATAACACTGTAGTTTAAACCTTGTCCAATATAATAGGTAACATTAACAAATGGGAAAAGCTTAAACTATCTACCTTATTAAAAGCTTCAGTAGTCAAAATGAATATACTGCCTAAGATTTTATACCATTTGAGTGCCACCTTCATGAAAATTCCAGTTACCTTCTTCAACAAGATGAAAGTTTGACTAGCGAAATTCATATGGTACCCAGAAAGTAGAAGAATTAGCTATAACAAACTAATACTATCAAAAGAAAAAGGAGGTCTCAACCTTCCTGACTTTCAACTGTACTATAAAATTATTAATGCTAGTCGCATTATGCGAATAGCAAACCACGGCCCAATAGGCAATGAATGGTAGCCACTATGGATTAAATTATTTCATCAAAATATTACAACATCTAAAGTTAACCCAAAAGTGATTCCCTTCTTAAATCAAGATATCCTTAAGACAACAAAAATTCACCAAATCTTAATTAATAACTATGAAATTTTCAAGAAATTACAGATATCAATAAATCTTGAAGACATAATTACTCTGCTACAACCGATACATAACAGCCCAGCTATAAAATTAGCAAACTCCATGGTAAACCTAGATAAATAAAATTATACAGTATGGGACTTCTACCAAATGCAAAACCTCTCAATGGAAAATATAACAAACCTACTTAGAGCAAACAATAATTATAAAGTGATAATTAAACAAATCCTATACTTAGTATAATAACCAAAGATATCATTGTAATTGAGCAACATGTCAAATTAGCACAACAAATTCAAAAATTGTTCTTAAATGAAAAGAAAATGCTCTCAAATACATACAAATTAATAACAAAAATTAAATATCAAAATACAATACTTTTCTCAAAGTTTTGGGAAGGAAAAGATAATACCATAACAGATAATCAGAAGGAGTCAGCTATTAGAAATACTATGAAACTGACACCATATAAAAAAATTAATATACACCCAGATCATGATTTTTGCACCTGCATACCTAAACAAATTCAATTAATCTAAGTCACCTTTCTGTCCCTTCTGTCCTAATAAAGAGGCCGATATCCTACACATCTTCTGGAGCTGCAAAACAGTTTATAAACTCTGGTGCTCACTAAGATTACTCTTAGAGAAATCAGGCTTTTCAAAATTCATTATGTCATGGGACACAGCAATGGTGCATATATTCAAAAGCAAGAATAATAATTTATTTAATCACATAATAATAACACTATGCACCCTATTAAAATCTTACATAGCAAATAACTGGATAGACAGATATAAACTAACCTGGTCCGAATACAAAAGCATGGCCAAAAAGCATATATTGGCTAATAAGCTTTATACAAAATGTCAGAAGAACTAAACATATTATCAGAATTATTGCAAAACATTAATTGATATATTATCATAAATTGCAAGTCAAATGCTAATAAAACAAAGATAGTAAGTTGGGAGTGGTAATAGCATTATCTAACGTGACAAATTTTTGTAAATCTGTATATACGGTTTAGTAGAGTAGACTGATATCTTTGTGTAGGTTGACGCTATACTTCTAAATTTGCTGTCATTTGTCACTATAATGTACAAGTGAAATGTTAAAATAATATTACCATGATTAACATATAACATAATCATTTCCTTGTATTTATTCAATACTGTATTCCCAACTATTTTGAATGTTATTTAGCAAAGTGTGTATTTATCTATTGAATAGCTTCCTCATGTTAAACATTATGTAACATTCAACTGTACCACAGTTACATCTTGTTTATCTCTCTACTTGTATTTTATGTGAGAAAATATTTAATAAAAAGTTATTTGAAAAAAAAAATTCCCTGTCAGTTTTTCAGACATAAAATGCATCACAGGAGGAACATTTAGCCAGGTTGACCACGTGCCTGGAACCAAAAGTAAAAACCTGGTCTACAAAATAAGGGTGCTGCACAATACACCTACATATAGAGCACTGTTGACATTTTAAAGTGCACTTTTACTGTGCTCATGTGTGTCTTTTTGTCTTTGCAAATATGACTTTACGTTACAATACTGAGGAATACTGTGAGTCAGAGGAGAAATTAAAAATGTAGTGGAAGAATAAAGTCCATTTTATTAACAAAAAAGGCTGTGGTTTCAGGATTACATTTTTTGTAAGAGGTAAATACAATTGTGAAAGTATAAGTTTAATTTATATAGTACTCTGTCAGGAATGCCCATGTTTTTATATAAGGAAGAAGGAGAAAAAGTTATGTAAATGTATATCTGAGCACTTGTATGATATAAAAAGGAAAAGAGTAGTGATGCTTTACTTTAGTATATTTGGGAGAATACTGGGTATACTTTTAAATTTATGGTAATTGAGAAGCCAAATAAATCGGAATATAGGGGCCCATGACCCCTGTTCCTAGAAAAGAGAGAATTATATTGATAAATTTATTGGAACTCTATGTGGCCAGGTTTAAATGAACATATTTCAATTATGCCCATTTTAAAATTAAAAGCCCTACAGAGATAAATTTTCAAAATGAATTGTTTATATTAAATAATATAATTTTTCTCAGGTGTTTTTAATTGTTCTTCAGGTTGGGTACAAGTGATTTTTACCTATTTTTTTTATTTTAACTGTTATTATTATTTATTTTTTGTTGTTTATTATAACATGTATTAAAATATGTTTATTATAGTGAGGTTTTGCAAACTGTTTTAGTATGTAGTATACGTATACTTGTTAGGGGTATTATTGCTTTAAGATTTAGATACTGATCTTAATTATTTGAAACACATGATGAGATATTTTCTACTATTTAAATGATTGTATGTTCATCTTCATTATCTGATGAAGCTTTGTGGATGTAGAATGAAAGCGCTTATCTTATATTGAAGCATTTATTGTTTTTGGAGCAATAGCAGCATGCGGTTTCTTTTTACATTGATTATAAATGTGAATAAGATTTATTCAGTGCAATCAATTTATTAAAATGATTTTAATTTGTCACAGTATTGCTTTAAGAACTTAATTGATTAACTGAGTTTTCTGATTTGTTGGGTGTTTTTTAAAGACAATTTTTAAATGTTTTATTTATATTTTGTATTTATTCTGAAAAAGACCATCTAAGTTGAAAGCACTTAATCATTAAAATGATTGGAGTATCCTCTTTCTTTTTTTCTAAGTGGTATTTTTTCAGTTAACTATGGAAAGAGTTGACAGAATATCAGTGGACTGATTACTGGAGAGCCATGTGATATTTTTACCTTTATGAAATGGTAATATATATATAAGATTTCTTCTAGTGCTCTGAAACATAGCTTTATCTGACTAAGTGACTGAGTAGCATGGAAAACAGGATAGGTCATGGCATCAGTTGCAAGCCTGGTGTATTTTGCTGGTAGGCTTTCTGGGGCAGAATTAGTGGGTTTTAGCTTGAGGAAAGACTTTTTTTATTTAGTTATTTTCTTTTTTGGTTCCCCCTTAGGGCACTAGTACTTCTTGCCCAGACCTCAGTGCCCCATGTCCATGCCAGGAATACTAGCTTATCTCTACCCCCCCCCCACCAGAACTTACTCTGCCATTGCTGGTGCTGGTTGCAGATCCTCAGGATCACCCTGGGGGCTTGACTGAATCTGCATCTGTCCTGGGGGGGGGGGTCACTAGCCCCTCTGTGCCCCCTCACACCATCATTAATTAGTCAGAGGGCAACTCCCTTTTTTGGACCATGCCTCCCCTAAATGGCATCATCAAAGACACCCTCCTACCTAAGATGGGCATATGTTTCCCTCCCTGCTGTTCAGTCACACCTTGCTAGTAATTGAACCTGGATTAACTGTGCCATAGTCAGGGCTTTATCCCTCTATTCTACCAGAGTGAAGGAGAAGTCTATTGATAGTGTAGGTATGTATAGGCTGGAAACACAGCTCATTGGTGGGTTATGCAGGTTCAGAGGATGAAGACCTTTAGGTGCTATGCTTATAAGTAGGGAGGTTGCAACACTGAGGAAATGTCAGATGAACTGACTACAATGCTTTCAGAGTGATTACTTAAAGAAGGGGTTGATAGGGAGATGGACTTGAGTGAAGGAGCTGATTAACTAAAGATTAAAATAGTTTATGTTTGAAATGAGTAGAGGTTTATAGGTTTGTTTAATGCACTTTTTGTCTAATTTGATTTTGTTTTTAGCAAAGTTTCTCAACTTTTTATATTTCATTAGTTTAGCTTCAGTTTTATTCTTTTTCCATTAGTACAAAGCTCTGTCCCTTTTATTCATTAATTGCTTAATTTGTCTTGATTTCAACTGAGCTAGATTAAATTTTATTCTTTTAGTTCTGATAAGGGCTAGTTCATTTAGAATATTTAAAAAAAATGGTGCTGAACAAGGATACTGCTCTAATTGAAAGGAATCTAAAGAGCTGACATTGACAGATTTTTGATTGGAGATTAGTGCATCTTTTTAGAAGGTGAACAGGTTATACACTTCACTGTAATTGACGTTACTTGTGGGTAGAAATAGTCACTCTGATAATGAAATTGGCAAGGTGCTCACTTAAGGTGTCAGGGAGTGAGCCTGTGGAAATTATATTGTTTGTGGTCTTAAGATCAAGTCTAAAGTAAATGTTGCCTTACTGTTTTGTTGTTTCTAGCTGGTATGGAGATTAGCTGATAGAAGCCACGGAGGTTGATAGTATTTTGGCTGGATTAATTTGTCAGGGGTTTGCCAATCAATATTCAAATCACCTAGTATTAAGGTTTCCTGAAGGATGGCAGCTGAGAACCAAGAAAGCCATTCTTCAGCTTTATCATTATTGTTTCCTAGGGGTATTCCGGTTTACCTTTATAAAGGCGATACACAGTCAGGTGAACAGCAAGTGTTAGAAAGGTTGTTTGCAAATTTTGCAAATGCTTTGAATGTGCAATGATGCACAGTGACATTTGCACTATAGTGAGGATCGGGAATGGTTCCTTTCCCCACTGTAGTGCGATCTTGGAGGTAGAATAATAAAGTGGGGGTGGGTGGGGGTGCAGCTCTTCACATGGGGGTGCCGGGGGGCTTGTCCCCTGCTTTACACTTCGTGTTTTTTTTGTTCAACATTAATGTTCGAAAAACAGCTAATCTGCTTTTTGATTTGCTGTTTTTTGAACATTAAGGACTGTCAATGTTTTTACTTTTGTGGTTTTGAGTCACTCATATGAGCACTCAAACCACTGTGATTTGAGTTTATGAAGGTAAACCGGCATTCCTATTATATTTATTGTTGTGCATGTAGTGAAGAAATGAGGACTTCAGCATTTTTTTATTCTAGGAAGGTTAATAGGATGGAGAGATAAGTTAATATCGTTTTTGTAAAATATTGTCACTCTGCCTGCCCTACTTTTTTCTGTTAGATCTGATGACATTTTTATCTAGCCTGGAAACTTACATCATGTTTTGTTCCTTGTTTAAGTCATGTTTCTGTAACTATAATAACATTTGAAGATTGCTGGGCTATCCATGCATGTACTTCAGCTAGCCTATTTCAAATGTTTCTTAAGGTAACATTAACCAAGGGTAGGCCACAGATTTTTGTTGGGTGTGAGGTATTGTCTGGAGTGAGGGGTATTGGTAGAGTGGGAGTATTTACTGGTTGCTGTAGTGGGCCTGGAATATCTCCACAAAGATTGATAATCAGATGGAATATAGGACTGCTTTTGTTCACATTTCAAGTTACAACAACATATGTGAGGTAGAGGGTTAAGTGAATATTGAGGACATTTTATCCTAAAGATATGAAAAAGCCTGACAAAAGGTTGACAAGAGGTTGCCAGTTATGGAGAAGTGACAGGAAGGAGTGCTCGAAGAGATAGTGTGCAAGGTAGGGGATGACAGATTATAAGATAAGGTATGCTAGTATAAAGATTTTATGTATACAAGCAGTAATACAGCTATTACTAATTTTAATTTTGTAACATTGTAAGCAGTGGAGAAAGTTGTGTTGTAAGTTAGTGTTTAAGGGTTTAGATGGTTGAAGTAGTAAGTTATGGTTGCAACAAGACTAAGTTGGGGACCTAAGATCTGCACGAATCAAACAGCAAAGAAAATAAACAGTAAGTTAATTGGGGAAATTTTGTGAAAGTAGGTTCTTTGTGAAAGCTCATACTGTTGTATATAAGGTACATAGATTCTTTGAACCATAATAGGATTTATTTTGAATCACTCTTTAGACAATTATCTTGAATGTGATGCTGCCAGGACATACAGTTTCAAACAACATAGTCGAAAGGAATTCGTAGGCACTCAAAATCCTCTACTAAGTATCAGGATATAAGGATTACAGCTTTTTTTTTTTTGCAAGTGTTGCTGCTCATTTAACTTGAAGTGATTTTATATCCAGCAAGGATGGGAGTAGTTCAATGTTGAATACAAAGCTTTGTGGAAAAAAATCAACAACTCCAAATCAAAGGGCATAATTTCTTCAGAAAATGTGTGAGTTGCTCTTTCCAGGTGAAAAGAAACAGCTGCCTTAGGTCAGAATCTTGGTGTCTTATTCATATGTTTGGGGGGAAGGAACCGTAGATTGAACAAGCTGATTGGAGTAATTGCAGTAGGATTGCAGTTATTGCACAATATTGTTGCAGTGTTGGTTTACATGTCATTTTATGTCCTTCTACTCTCTTCTCTTACAGTCATGAACTTTGAGTAGCGATTAAAAGGATGGAACTGCATATGAAAGAGATAGAAATTAAGTTCATTTGCAAGGTAACATGGCTGCCCAACCATGAAACACTGAGGAATGTGGCAATCCAGGAGGAATTTAAAATATAGTGCCTACCCCTTTGTGTTGAGATGTCTGGTACCTCCCACAGGAGGATTACCAGTTACAGAACATAGAAAAAAGACTTCATGGTAGGTCTAAAACATGTTGGAGGGGTTATACCTCTCAGTTTTCTTGAAATTTATGTATATGGAACAGAACAAGCTGATGTCAGGGTTCAGAAAGTCTGGTCCACCCTTCTCAGCCCTCTACAAGCAGTTCAGAAAATGATGACAATTATGGCAATGTCATATCAGGAAAGGGTGTGTCTCTAGACATGACATTCAATGAATAAAATGTCATATTATGTATAATCTGTGTTTGCTATTTCTGTATCCCGCGGTGTATTTGTAACTTATTGTCTTCCTCACACAATTTGGCTGT
This sequence comes from Protopterus annectens, assembly GCF_019279795.1. Taxonomy (NCBI): domain Eukaryota; kingdom Metazoa; phylum Chordata; order Ceratodontiformes; family Protopteridae; genus Protopterus; species Protopterus annectens. The sequence goes on along the minus strand of NC_056725.1, from coordinate 231,031,514 downwards.
ACCTGTTAGCATGCTGCTATGCAGCTGTGGGCTGGGTGAGCTTTTCTACTGGCACTTCACACGGGCCGACACAAAGCAGACCACTCGGGTTTTTTGAGATTAAAATACTTTCACATTTACCCCGGAAACCTTTTTTCTGAAGTTTATATTTCGTGGCAGTCTAAAACATTTTCTGCTTATCACCAAAACTTTTCACTCTACATAAATGTTATGCATCTAGGTTAGTTTTTCTGTGATGAGTGTCAAGAACTTCAATGCAGGATCTGTAGATTTTATAAGCCATCAATATTTAATTGATTTCTATATTTAGTTTACTAACTTGAACTACTATGCAGAGGCTGGAATGATTCACTTCTATGAATCTATTACATCCAATTTGTGTACTTTATACAAAAAGAATGAAACATTGCATTTTCTGGTAAATTCTCTTTTCTGTAACAGTACTAGCTTTTGTAATATATAAAGTATAATAAAGGGAACATTTTTAAAAAACTGCTATAACAGAATATCCTATAGTCCACTGAGACATGTTCTTCAGGAGAGGACTTGGTCAACTGTATGGGAAAAGATTATCCTTAAGCTTTATTTGTCATGCTTGCTCTTATAATGTATGCATTCCTTCAAGTATACCACATAAATCTTCCCAGGCATGAATTCTTAATATTTTCATAAATTGAATGCAACCCATTTATCATAATAAAATTGAGAAATCAAATTAAGATGAAGTAAGCTTGTTATTCACTTCAGAGCTACATTTTAATTCAGTTACATTTTTATTAATGCAATGAATAATTTATCTGGGGCATGATTAGAATAATGAAATGGATATCTACACTGAGATTTAATTAAGTATATTATACCTCGGTAATTGCAGATAATTAAGACTTTAGAATTTTTAAGTTTATTTTAAGCTATTCAAAAGTTGAATTAAGAACAAAACCACACATAGAAATGGCTTAAGTAAGTACTGAGATTTTACATATCATTTAAGACAAGGTGACTTCTAGCCTGTTGTAAGCTTAAATAAACTGGTAACTTCTTTAACTAATAGTTCTTTTAAGAAGTAAAATACCTTCCTGCTTTGTATGAATGTGTGAATGTCATTTGAGAGGGTGACTTCTAGCCTGTTGTAAGCTAATAAACTGATAACTCCTTTAACTCATAGTTCTGTTAAGTAGTAAAATACCTTTCTGGTTTGTATGAATTTGTGAAAGTCATTTGAAGAAATATTAGATTTTATGAGCTTCATGTCTAATTGGTGTAACTTTTCATTAAGTAGACAAGTTGTCAGTAAAACCTTGTAAATACTTATCACTTTCATTTTTAGCAGGATTAACATCAGAAATTCATACATTCTAATCTGAGGATTTCATACATAAATACCAAACTAATGCCTGACAGAAATGAAGAGAAATGGCCGGATTCAAGATGGCTTGCACAGAGTCTAAGAGTAGAGTAAGACTCCATGCAGCCATCATGGCCAACGAGCGATCCAGGAACAGCCTGCAGGGGCATGCAAGAGAGCTCCTAAAACGGCTCTTAAACGGACAGGGCTGGGATATGCAAATTACCTCAGCTGCAGGCAAAAGGCATGCAAATGAGGTAGATTTGCGATTCAGGAAACCCGAACCTGTCCGAGTAAGAGCAGTGTTATTTACAGAAATGTATTCAGTTGACAACTGAGTACCATTCTGCAAATAGCAAAACGGAGCCGTGACAGCTCAAAATAAAGGTTGCATCCAATGCAGGAAGCATGCCAATGGCCAAATATACAGCCATTGGCAATGTTTCCTGATGCAATACGAAAAAAAAATAATACTTTTTTTTCTCTGATTTTCGATGTTTAAGCTTAGAGCAGTGCCGCGCAAACAGGCTGCGCTCTAAAAACCAGAAAACTAAAAATTAAAACCCACAAATGTGGATCTTATTTAAAATGTTAATGTACAATGCAAGGGAATGGCAGGCTGAAGACAACATGGCCACCGAGTAGAGGTTGCTAAGGGGGGGAAGCTCAGTCTAAGAGATTTAACCAAGCATTAGTAGGCAATCCTATGCAAAGGAGGGTTAGGATAGTGAATAGCAAGTTTACATAGCAAATGAGCACAGTCAGTGGAGTGTAGGAGTAGGATAAGGGGAGTAAAAGAGTAGAATATAGGTGAGATCACGAGTGTGGTATGTATGAAAGAAGTGAAGCTCATTGGAGCAGAGTGGCATGTGTCAGCTGTCATTTACACATCATAGAAAGAGGTGTGTCAACAGGTAGGCTAGGTAAAGGCAAGAAATGGAAGGTGTATGCTGTGGATAACACCAAAGTTTCTTGCTGAGCGGGTATGCCCACGTGTGCACACCTGTAAACCTGAGTAAGACAGAGTGCGTACGTGTAAGCGTGAGTGCACACGTTTAAACTGGAGTAAGCATGTATAAGGCTGCTTAAAGAGTTGTAAGCATGTTTGCGCTAGTGTGCACGTGTTTTAACCTGAATAAGCAAGTTTTAGTCCGTGTAAACATGTGTGCCCACGTGTGAGCTGCTGTGAGCGTGTTTGCGCTTGTGTGCATGGCACTGCCCCCTCCCCCCGAGGAAACAGAAAGGAAAAAGGAAGCACAACAAATAGTAGGAAGCTACCAGGGAGTACTAGCAGAGCTAGCACATGAAAACAATCAGAATCAGGCAATTACACAGGAAGTACAGTAACCCAGCCCAGCCTAGCACTTAAAACTCTGCAAACAACAGTGCATTATGTTTCTCACAACTGACACTGCAGTAAGCTAATAGAAGTGAAAACTGAAAAAAGCTTTACTGAGACAAAGAAATGTTAGGGGCTGCCATTGCTGTTATAAGGCGACATATGAGGTTGGTGGCAATGGAAATGCTGCTGGACAACCCACAGTGAGGAGACGGAGAAGAGTGTACAGGCCCAGGGTAACCTACCAGGGGCTACATGAGCTGGAGATAGTGGAGCGCTATAGAGTGGACAGAGACCTCCTGCAGCAAATTGTTGAGCTATGCAGGCCACGCCTCACACACAGAACCAACAGAGGGGAACCCATCCCAGTGGAAACCAAGGTATGTTTTGGCCTAAGAATATTAGCAACAGGTATCTTCTAGAGACCAACAAGTGATATGATGGGGATATCACAGATATCAGCATCCAGGGTACTGCACCAGTTCCTGGATGCCATGTCAGCACATGTCAGTGATCATGTATATTTCCCCAATTCCTGTGAGGTTTTGGCCAGCAATATGCTTCTCTTCCAGCAAATAGCGGAATACCCTGAGGTAGTGGGTGCAATAGACTGCACGCTCATATGCATCAAATTACCAGCCAGTGAGTGTGGTATGGTCTACTTCAACTGCAAGGGCTTCCCCTCCATCAACTGCCAGGTCATGTGTGATGCCCAGGGCATAATACTGAATGTGTGTGCTGGCTGCCTGGAAGCTACCATGATTCCCATATCTGGCATCTGATGCAGCTGTACCAGACATTTGCCAATGGGGACATCCCACATGGTCACCTAGTGGGGGATGCTGGCTATGCACTGGAGCCATGGCTGATGACACCCATCAGAAATGCAGACACACACCTGAACAGGAACACCATAATGAGGCACACGCACAAACACTTAATGTAATCGAGTGTGTGTTTGGGCTGCTCAAGCCACGGTTCCGGTGCCTGGACACATCTGGTGGAGCGTTGCAGTACTCACCAACTATATGTACCTAAATTGTCATGGTATGTGCTATGCTACATAATATGATCCTGCGAAAACAGCTGCAGCAGGACAAGCATAGGCCTGGGCCAAACAGCACCCCACCATTGCCAAGGCCATCACAGGCAGAGTGTGACTCGGAGGAGGAACAACCTGAGCCTGCCCCAGTAGGCAGAAGGAGGCGTGCCCAGTATGCTTTGGCCTTGGCAAAGACACAACGCATAGCACATACACTGGCTCAGTAGGAACTCTGGAAATGATACCTCTCTCTGACTTGCACATATATTAAAAGGGATGCCTAAGTTGGCACTACCTGCTTCCAAACATGTACAGGGAGTGTAGTACGTGCATCTGACATAGGCAGCCATGCAGCAACACCTGAGGCATGATTACCATGTGTTACGCAATATAAAGCAGTGCTAAACAGCATTTACCACCATGTAGTATATGCAAACAAAATCGCACACACCAACTAGAACAACTGTGGTCAATGTTGAGTAATATTGGGCAACATCCAGCAATGTTGGTGAATATTGAGCAATGTCTGACAAGCCTGGTCTAAGTATGGCATAGCTGAACAAAAGCCAACATGCTCATATTTTCTTAACTGGCCCTTAAGCAGTCTGGTCTGCTCAGCATGAAAATATAAAGCAGTGATGGGTCTCGAACCCAGGATACTGTGCACTATAGTTAAAGTACAGAACCAGTAAACAATGACAGTATTGCAGTAGTCAGCCTGTATGAAGGAATGTTGATAAGTCTATGCAAAGTATCTCATGGAAACCCTGCAGGCACAGCATAATCCCTGTTGAGTTATGACACTAAGGTGAGTCCTGCAGTAAGAACAGAACCTGACTTCCAACACACACAGTATAAATGTTAATATTGGTCATGTTCACACACATCAACAAATGTAGTGGACCTCAGATAGCAACATACTGAAAGGTCACACTGGGCATGCTCACACACTTGAATAAATGAGACAAATGTCAGGCAACAAAACACGGAAAGCCTGAACTGGGCATGCTCACACACTTAGGCCATGTCTGAGTACAGCAGTGGGCCACACATATCTGGCAGTTGCATGTGTTAACCCAGGAACCTCTCACTATCCAGCATTCCGCCCTGTGCACACAGTTATATGACAACAGACACATATATAATATAGCGGAACCCTGTCACAATCAAATATGTTCTGCAGATACCTAAGTTGTTTATAGAAACTGGGAAAGCAAAGACGATAAAGACCTGCAAACAGTATCAGCAATAAACATTGTGCATCCCAAACATTAGCATAGGTTCAGAGGTCGATACTAGGCTATCTGCCCTAGGGCATGCACAAGCCTAGCCAGAGTGTGTTTGGCATTTGCAACCCTGTCAGATTACTACACTGTGTGTGTGAATAGTAGGCCACACAAGATAGCCCATGTACATTTAGGCTAGTGTGCCTCTGTCTAGCAGGGACACAGAAGATATCCCAGGGGTAAACATACAATCACCCATACAGTCGTCAAGATGTCTCCTGTAGGTGGTCAGTGGGTGGCTCTGCCTATGTGAAACTGGGATTACAATCCGGAGTGAGTAGAGCCTCTGGGATAAGAATCTGTCCCCCAGCATGTCCTATTAACATCTGTGCTGACGTATATGTCCCTGGAGTGTGTAGCTCCAAGGGAGTCAGATATCCTGAGGTGAAGCATGTCCAGTAATTCTGGGTTGGGTATATCTGTAAACAACAGGCACACATCATATCCGAGTAGGTGGTAAGCGACTGAGTAGAGCTGGAATTACTGCATCCGAACTGTGCAGGGCATATGTTTGAGTCCCTAGATCTGCTTGGTGAGGAACTTCTGTGGCCAGTACAGTTGCTGCAGGTATCGGGTAAGGTACACCCCAAATGTGGTATTGTAACCAAGCATGGTTGTGATGAGTATAGGGGCACAATGACCTCGCTCGATCTAGATGTGAAACCATATGGGATAAGGTAGCCTATATAGAAGGTCTGTCCAACCACTTTGGCAATGTGATTGCCAAAGGCGACAGTACGAACAAGTCATGTCCCCAAACCCCTAACAACTCCTACCATATGTAATGGAGTACTACCTATGTAGTAATGTGTGGGCATGTTGTTATTCCCAAAGGGGATGACTATGCAACTAATGGCATTTAGCTGTAGGCCATGGCTCAGGCACCAGTCATCCATCTCTGTGAGACCCTGTTTGAGTATGCATGTGGCAGCTAGAGAGTTGATTATGGCACCCAGTTTGCAGTCAAGTGCGAACATGGTCAGACATATTCCCCCTGTGGTAGCCTGTATGTCAGACAAATGTATACTGAACAAGAGAGGTCCCAGGACTGAGCTGTGTGGGATGCCACATGTAACTGGTGTATAGTCAGACATGGCACCTGCAATTTTGACCATGTGTGTGCTATCCCTGAACCAGGTAGCAATCCATTGTGTGATATATGTGTCCATATCAACTCTGGTGAGCCTACGCATAATGGCCCAGTGGGTTATTGTGTTGAAGGGTTTTGCAAGGTTCAGGTAGGCTGTGTGGACAACCATCCCTATGTCAATGGACCTGTTAACCGTTTAAAGAATGCAAACAGGTTCAAGAGGCAAGATCTGCCCACAACAATGCTGAAATGTGTAGGATACAGTGTCTGTAGGTTCCCGATGTCTATGTGTATGAGTCCCATGGCAATATGCTCCATAGCTTTGCAGAACAGGCTAGTTAGGCTTATAAGGCAATATTGTCTGTGGTCCATTGTGGCACCAACTCTGTGGAGTGGGATCACTGTCGCTGTACACCATTCCTTGGGTACATATCCTGTAGTAACTCCGATATTGAACAGTGATGTAATGTAAGGGTTACATCTGTCATGAAGCTCGTGTAAGATGCAGGCCGGGACACCATCTGGTCCCATTGATGCTGTGATGTACTCTTTGTGGAGGGCAGCACTCACCTGTTACTGTGTGATGTCAGGGAGGTTACACTCTGTTGGGATGGATAGTTGCTCCTTAGGGGGGATGTGGGGGAGACATCTGCACTGAACCTGTTTGTCAGGATGTTGGCAATGCCAGTGGGTTCAGGGTAAGTTTAGTCAGTATGCAGTAACTCACAGCATATCAGTGAGTGTCCACTCAGGTTCCTGACATAACTGAAGAAGGCCGTGTGATAGTCCTACGTGTCTGGTGCAATTGTCCGAAAGAAACGGCCCTTAGAAAAGTTCATGAGTGATCGTAGCTGTCTGCTAGTACAGATCACAGATGCCTTCCCCATCTGGGATTGTGCTCTATCATGTAGTAGCTTCCTCCTGATGTTGTACAGCTTATTAATGGCTGGGGTCTACCAGACAGGTCCCCTGCCATTGGAGGAGTGAGTCATGTTGTTATTTGGGACAGCACAATCCATGCAGTCCACTAGGTGTCCATAGAATGTGTATGTAAAGGATTCAGCAGTCTGAGCTGTATTTGCCACTGTCTCAGGGTCTCTGAAGGATACCACCTTGATTTGGTGAAGTGAGACGTTGGCTCATGAGAGGCTCACCAAGATTACCCCAGATGGGTGTGTGGAGGGTATATGTATGTCCAATGTGATACATGTATGTTCTGACCTTACCATTGAGGGGTATATTGCTAGTGTGGAGCATAGAGTCCCCATGTTGGTGATGATCAGGTCCAATATATATTCCCCCTTGTGGCTGTGCTGACTGGTTGTGCCATAGCATATGAGTCTACAAATTGTAGCGACTGTTGGGTGAGGGTGTTGGGGCTTGAGTAGTATCCCCAGTCAATATTTGTGTATTTGAAGTCACCCAATATAATGGTGTTTGTGGAGACCTTCATATTCTCCATAGTTCCCATGAAAGCCAAGTGTGGTTCCTGAGTTTGGGAGGGTGGTCTGTTACAGGCAACAAACTGAAAGGCAGTTTTGCACAATGGTAGTTGTATATGTATGGTCTGTGATACTTTGTGCATTGCTACTAACCCAGAGGTGTGTGTATCTGTGATGTATATGGATACTCTCCCTAGTTGTGTTGTCTGTTCCAAGTCTTGTGGTCAGAAAGCATGGTATGAAACATAACCTGGTAGTGCTGTTGTACATAAGTGAGCCTGAACCAGGTGTCTGTTAGTGCACAGATATCGCTATCCTCCATACTGAGGAGAGTCCTGAGTGGCCACAATATGAGGGTAACACATCTGGTGTTGAGCAGCATTACCCTTAGTTTAATTTAACCTGTAATGTCTATGGAGGTGGGTTTGTCTTTTGAGCCCTGCTTAAGAAAGGCACTATGGTGGTAGCAAGAGCCTTAGCCATCATTCAAAAGTCCAAGGGTGACAGGTGCAAGCTGTCCATAGTAAAGCTATGTGGCATGTCGAGCATGTCACCACAGGCTGACAGACACTGTATCCCCTATGAATGACACCAATTTGTTAGCCATCTGTTAAACGTGATATGTTTGTCTGTATGCTGTGACATCATAACTGGTGGGTGTAAGATGCTAGACAAGGTCAGGGTCATACTGGCCAGGGCTACATGATCAGAGTGTTCCTCCATGTATCATGTCATGTGGTCCAGGAAGTAACACCTGAGGTTTTAGGCACCAGCATGGACAATGATGGTGCCAGTCCTGTACTTGCTTTGGAGTGACCTGACTGCATGTGTTATGTGGCAGATCCTGGCACCCGACAGACAGCCCAAAGTGACTATTCCCTTGTTTGGGCTGGTGAGTGGTACATCAGTGTGTCTGACAATAAGTATCGCCTATTACAAGTGTATTAGGTGTGTTGTTTAGCCCGAAGGGCGGTGACTGTGTTGCACACTGACATTGTGAGCTATGTGATATGTAGGTATTGTAGTGGGGTAGCAGTTGTGTGTGTGTCTGCTTTGTAGGTCTCTGCTGCTTAGGCAGAGTACATTTACAGCATCTGAGAATGTCTATGTGTGATAATGTGGTTTGAGTGCTGTCGCTAGAGGATATGTGAGACTGATATGTGGTGTGTGTGGTTACCTTCACCACCTGATAGACTGTGCTAGTCTTGGGTCGAGAGAGTTCAGCACCCTGTATGTCTATATAGGTGCATCTCACATGTATATCTGAGTTTGATGGGAGGAGGAGATGGTTGTCTGTGTACATGAGGCAGATGTGACATTGTGTCAACATCACAATATTCACCAGCTGGACTGGAGAGTACACACGAAATCGACCCCTGGACATGCCAGGATATTATGATGACATACTCTGTAGCCTGATCACAAAGGATCAGTAGGGTGTTAAGTGTGTAAAAGAGTATAACAGGTATTAGTGCTCAGGTTCGTTGGTGTTTTGTAAAGAGTAGCTGAGAAGGAGTCCAGACTGAATAATGACACCTCCTTCAGCTATGTTATAAATAGCAATGTACACCCATATATGTCCTAAGTCAGGGCCAACTGTACCTGACTGACAATGCCGACATCCTGACAGACAGGCCCATATATACATACCCACCTCCCACTGATGATAATCCATACCATCATACCAGGAGATATCACATGTAGAATGGATGAGCAGCTACCCCCAATGCCAAAAGCATGGCAGCAAGTGGAATACATTGATTCCCAATATGTGTCATGCATAAACTACAGAACAAACAGATCCTGCACCTGAAGAGTCAGCTGAGCCTCACCCCCTACACAGGATGTAGAACCATTGAATGTGTTACAGGAACATATGGCACTCCCCACAAGTGTTGGTGCACAACACACCATGGGAAGTACAGTGCAGTATGCCTATGAAGTCTGATCTGCAAAGTCATGGAGTCCATCATGGTTGAAGTCATAAACAGAGCTATTGGAAGCTGACATACACACAGCCCTACCAACTGTGGTATGTTCATGTGCGGATCATGGTTCCCAAACATGCTAGACTGTTTGCAAGACAGCCACCCAGGACATACATCACTGAACACAGCTACACATGTCTCACATTGACTTTGAATAGCCCTTTATCAACATCCCAGACACATGTAGTATCCACAAGACCAACAAGCAGTTCATAAATATGTGTTGAAATATGAAGGATTGTCAATGTGTCCACAGATAGATCACACAAGGTAAGGATTATGAGGTCCTGTTCAAGCTGTTGACACCTGCTGACCCACATGGACCATTCCTGGAATGGCATAAAACAAAGTGTACACACTTCACCATGTCCAGTCTGATGATGTCACCATCCTATAAATACAGCAGGAGAAGGGAAGCCAGCCAATATAGCAAATAGTGCACCCTGTTAATGCGTCTCTTTCTAGTATCATAACATAGCTAGGTAGGGATATGAATCCTGCAAACGCTGACTGTGTGTGTGTGTGGGGGGGGGTGTATGTGTGCAGTCCCTATGAGAGGAGTGCCCTTTTTGGAGACTGGGAAAACTCACTAAAAGAGGTACATTCCTCTTTGGAAAGTCTGATGATGTCACCATCCTACAAATACAGCAGGAGAAGGTAAACCAGCCAGTAAAGCAACTAGAGCGCCATGTTAATGTGTCTCTCTCTAGTATCATAACATAGTTGATAGGGGTTTGAATCCCGCACACACTGACAGTGTGTTGGTCAATGCGGTGTGGGTTTTGGTTTTACTATGGTAGGACATATTATGATTAAAACAGTAAGTGCATTGCACACATCAGGTATCTGAGTGGCAAATATATATGTGTACATGTCCCCTCAATCAGTACATAGGTGTGAAGCCTGCATACTGCTTGAATACATCTGTTTCCATTGACAGGTTGTGCCGCTGCTTCTCAGATAGTAGGTTACATATGTATGTATGTGACAAGGCCGTCCACTGTTGTGATCTGTGGCCAAGGCCATCTGTGTCACACACACCCATGACAGTTACTAAAGAGTAGTGTGAGTGAGGGTATATGCCTGGGGTATATGTCAGACATGTTCATACACAACAACGACTGGCAATAATGGACAGTCTGTATAGGTGTACAACTGCCTTGTGGATATGCATTCAGGCCTCTAATGTCTTATGTGATACACCGAGGGACTCCACAATACCTATGGATATGTGGATACCAAGGGACACATGACATAATACAAGGCTGTATGTACACATTGGTACCCAACATACATGTTGAGGTCTACCATCGATGTGGTACTGACGGGATAGTATGTATAGCAAATGTGGATGGCTATGTCATAGCCGGCTTACTGCTATACAGCATGTATCAGACAACAGGTATCTGTCTGTATGATACCCTTGTGTAGGATATGTGTCCCATCCAGGGAATGCATTGTAGGCCAATGCATGCATTTCCAGATGTGGATGGACACATCCCTAGTGTGTTTGCATGTACCTAAGGGGACTATATGCCAAACAGGTGTGATCCCAAGAATGGGTGGTGGTCAATACCACTGGTTAGTGTTAGAGTATAGTACCAGAAGGATCCAACTGTTACTGAGTTCCCTAAAACTGTGTGTAATTTGTCAGGACATCATCCAATGATTGCTTATAGTCATGCTGTTGAGGTTGTGTATACTACCAGACCGCAAATCATTGACAGATATTAACAGTATCACCCACAACATACTGTCAACCCATGTCATACACACACGTGGACCCATGTTAGTACATAACTGTAGTAGAATGCATACTGGCCATTGAAAGTTACTATGAGATGTTAACAATGTGTACAACAGGGTATGCTACACGTCCCATGTGTCCACCATGCATGTACATGCAGACAGTGCACACCCACCATGTTCACAGATGTACACTTGCTAATCTGTACTGCACACATCACACAAGTACTGTCCACTCACTAATACATGCTGGCAATACATTACACTTCAGCCAAGTGGCACATGGGTGGACAATACATACTCAGACCTAACAGTGGTGTAAACAATGCTACATTGACAATCAGAGCTTTGATGCATAATGCCTGCTCAGACATACCTACAAGGATATTATTACACTTTCCTGTTGACAACTTGCTAATATTGCTACACTGCTATAATGTCACCCTGTGCATCAGCACCATGTTAGCCTGTTCCTGCATCAATGTTACAGATGACAGGAGGGGACACAGGTATCATCATATGCACAGGGTGTGTTGTTGCTTGCCAGAGCCTGACATTGACCCATCCAATCGACATGTCTGTGTGTGTGTGTGCGTGTGTTTGCGTGTGTGTGTGTGTGTGTGTGTGTGTGTGTGTGTGTGTGTGTGAGGGACAACAGTACAGCATGGGCCAACATTGATGTAATGTGTGTGTGTATGTGTGAGCCCTAGTTTTTTGGTTAATGTGTGTGTGTCTGCATGCACACAGCTCCACCATGTGGCTGCCATATACGGTAGTTAGTGGGACAGCCACAGACTGTACCTGCTAGGCTGTACAGATCACTGTCTCCGGCCATGGACACAGTACCTATGCCTGGCAGGGGTGCTACAGACAGTATCGGGTACCAACCCCGACTGGGTACTGTCATCAGAGGCAGAGGTATGACAACTGGACCCATGTCCCTGCTGGGTCTGGCCAGAGCCACGTGCACGTGTTCTACTGGGACTGTCAATGGACAGACCAGCCCCAGCATGGCTGGGGCTGGTACTGCCACTATGGGAGCGGCTGTGAACTGTGGGCCATCCGCGACCACTGCCAGCTGTTGCTGTTGCTGGCATGCATCCGCATTGACATAGTAACCATCCCGCACGGTCCTGGCTCATGGAAGACAAATTGTGGAGGGCATCTACTGTCTCCCCCCAACGTCTATCAATGACCTCAGTGTAATGTCAGATGGCACCGGCAAGGTCACGGATGCTGTCATTGATAGCAGTGTAATGGGCCCTCTGCGCCCTAAGTCCCTGTCTGGTGTAACATTCCATACATGCCTGAGCCTGCATTACAGCCCGGAACATACTGGACATTGTAAGACCTGTGAGGGCACGTCTGCCAGGGGCAATATGACCAGTGGTGCTCCCTCGAGAACCCCTGGACCTCTGCCTATGTGGTATCGTTCCAAGAATCCGGCTATGGCTGCTGTGAGGGGATGCAAGTGTCATGGGCACCACACTCTCCTGGTCAATGCCAACTATATGCCTATGGCCATTGGTAATGAGGGATGTATTGACAGTATGAGTGTGCACATAGATGGGGTAGAACGCTGTGTACTGTCGATTGGCGGACCAACAACAGACCCTGTCAAACCTTCCTGTGCCAGAATACATGTCTCATCATCACCACTATTCGTGGCAGTGGCTTCAGGTTCCTAACTCAGCACCTATGAGGAAGACAGGAAACACACTTTACAGTCTGTACATGATGCATGCACACATGAACATATGAACACATGAACACATGAACACATGCACATATGCAAATATGCACACATGCACACATGAACACATGAACACATGCACACATGCACACATGCACATATGCACACATGAACACATATACACACACACACACACATGCACACACACCAGCAATCCAACACATACTCTATAGTGGGTGAAGGTGGGTGTCAGTATCACAAGGCAAACAGTCACCACACACATGTCAGCATACAGAATATGCGTTGCACAAGACCATGCAGTGCAAGTGTAGATGCCCCTATTTCATGGCAGTGTACATGGCTTTGATGCAACTGTGTAGTTGTTCAGTGATTGGTTACACCCTGGAACACAATGTGTACCTGGACACAACATTGCTGTGCAAGTATTATCAGCTCTGCAATGCCCTGTGCACCATCACTCACAGGTATACATGCCATGGCTGCATGTGTTATCTGTGTGACATATAGGTTTCCATGTCTGAGTACAGTGTCTTTGTCCATAGCAGATAATAGTGGGTACAGGTGTAGCACATGCATGCTATGTACACACACGGGATGAGTGGTGCATGTTGACATGAAGGAATCCCAATGCTCGACATGGCCAGTGTACAGTGGTTATGGTGAGTGTGGGACATATTGCAGATATGTTGGTGCCAGCCATGGCATGGCATGCTACATGACTGCAACATTAAATGCACACATACCCAATGTGTGTCATGTGACCTATACACCCACTAGCATTCCAGGACATATATGTGACAGTTTGTTCAAATGGCGACTGCTGTGCATATTGTGTATACTGGCATATGTAAGCACACACACAACATGCTATGCATATTGTGTATAGGTGCATATGTTTGCACACACACAACATTGAGGTGCAAAGCAATGACTGCTATGAGTAGTACTGTGGTCACTGTAACTGGATGGGGTGTAGTACCTGTGCCATCATCATCATGTATCTTGTGGTCACTCACAGCTACTAATGTGTGCAAGACCACTACCTAGCATGCTGCACCTGAACTGCAGTGCCGTGGCTACGTTCACAATTACACAGCCACTTTGTACATGGGTGTGCGAGGTGCCCAATAGGGAGCATTGCCTAACATGACTGTGTTATGTGTTGAAGAGTGTTGCACAGCCCCATGATAGGCCTCTACCACTGAGGTACATCATGTCTGTGTGCATGACATGTGGGATACTGAAGTGTGACCTTACAGCAGGTGTGTGGTAATGCCAAATGTAGCATGTTTTCATCTACTGCGTATGATACACGTGTTCTGTTGTGTACAGCTGTTGCAACTGTGCATATCCAATGTGCAGTACAGTGTTGCCACAAATGTGTCTGCTGCACTGTGCATTGCATGTGATTGAGGCAGCTACTGACTTTACTGAGATGTTTAATGTCTCACAGCAAACATGTACAGCATGCATTATGCATAGGTGTGTTACGTGTACATGGCCTACACCTCACCTATGACATGCACATGTCATTACCAATATTAAAGTGTTAACACACTCACCAGCATGTATTGCCTGCCCTGCTGTTACACCAGAGGGACCTACAAGAATATGACACAGTTTGTCAGTGGCCACAACTGTGGCATTGCTACTGTGAGTGTGCTAAACTACAGTAGAACAACAGTCAACAGTCACAGGTGTACATTCCAAATATCAGTATTGCACACAATAGGCAGCATAACTGCTGAACACACAGTACACATCTCACATATGCATATTCTAACAATACAGGCAACAGTAGTCTACAGCTAGGCCATATTACCTGCAGGCTCCATGTCATCATGCTGGGTGGCTCCGGCCTCCATGATGACACATGTGTGATGCTGTTGCTGCTGTAGGCCAGGAGTCACCATGCTTAGGAGCAGCTCCTCCACTCTGGTGAGGGGGGGTGTATGGCCGCCCCACCACCTGTGGCAAGCTGTTGTCTATGGATATCAGGTGCATGCTGCCGGACATGTCTAATTAAATCACTGCAGTGATGGCGTACCTGCTCATATGTCCGGTTATGCATGCCTATGTAATTTACCCAACGAACAAGATCTTGCCACAGTGCAGTATGCTCATGCTGGTGCTGGCTGGCCCTGGAAAACAGCAGTGTATATTGCTGCACCAGGCTGTTGTGTATTTCCTGTTCCTCCACAGCTGTATATGATGGATTGCATTGATGAGCCATAGCCCTGGAAGACAATTAAACAATATGTGTGAGCAAGTCATGTGGCACACTTAAGATTATTAAGTACAGATATCACTTAACTGCCATATATAGCATCTGTTTGTCTGTCAGAGGATACACACGTTCAATGCCACATATTGCTCAGCCCACACCTGGCTGACAGTGCCTGTCACACTCCATATAACAAACCAGTATACACCAGTACTCAGTGCACTGTTTGGGATACAATGCACAACCTCGCCACGGGGTATATATCAAGTTAATGCATGAAGAAATATGTCATCCAATGCAATGAATGTAAAGAACATTTACAGTATTACCAGTAAACCACCCTAGTCGTTGATGCCATACCCCTACCTAACATATGTGCACAGTTGTTAATATAGCTGGCATACTGCTGTAACAGAGTATACATGTTGCTAGGTACACACACATACCCTGTAACACACATGTGATTGCGAGCATGGTACAGGCATCATTACACACACATCAGACATACATACAACACACAAATGTATGCCGACACAGATGAGCATTACCTGTGTACCTTACAGTACTGTGTGCCCCTACTTACAGATACCTATGCCTGAGGTATGTAATCTGTGCAGACTACAGGAAACACACAAGACAGTATTACCAGGGAATGTGAACATACACCATACTGTGCTGTTTAGGCCTACAGCTTCAGGTAGTACAACAGTTCATATGTGAGCTGGATTCACCAGCAGTACCACTTACTGAGTATACATGTATTGCTTCAGCCTACAATGGGACACCACAGTCATACACAAGGAACTACGTCACAACATCTGCCATCCTACAATGTCTGCATCCCAATAACTGATACATCTTTCTCTGGCCTCACACCTAGGACACAAACTACCATGACAGAAACAACCTCACACTAAGCTATCACACCTTTACAGACCTTGCACACATTCACTGTCACACTCATTCCACCTCACAAAGCAGGTATTGCACTGAGTACATGTGTGTGTGCATTGTGTCATAGGTAGGTAATACGCAATTGGCCCTAGGGCCTAGAGCAGCCTAGCCATATGCTACCCTGGCCTTTGACACACATGTAATGTGATTTCACTTGCTCCTGTCAACCAGATACACAGAGGTGACTCCCAGGGCATATTACCTATCTCCCAAACAATCCTCAGGGGTATGTATGGTTTAGTCCAGAGTATGGCATATTTGTGGATAGGAACCTGTACCTCCAGCATGTGCTGTTTAGTGAGGTGGTGAGGATTAGGGCCCTAGGTCATGTTGCCCGGAGGGATTGTGAGGTGTTGACATGGTGGTTGGCCGACTGCTATGGGTGTGACATACCTCTGTATGTCCGGCAGAGGTAACCTCTGGGTGGGCGGTATGCAATGCACTCTAGCTGTGGTTTTGTGAGTCAGTCTGCATAGGGCATGTGTTTGAGGGCAGTATTACTCTTTGTGAGGTATGTCTGTGGCCTTTCCACTTGCTGTAGTTGTCATGTGAGGTACATACCACATGGGGCATTGTGATGAGTAGAGGGGAACACCGACATATATTTTCCTAGATTACACACTTTTTGTGATGACACGTACCACGTAGACAGATTACAAGACTAGTGTGGCACTGTAATTATCAAAGGGGAGGCTACTGTCCACCTGTGTCCCATGTTCCCTTCTGACACCTTCAATGTTAGGCAGGCTACCATGTATGTGGTAGTTACTGGGTAAAGTGTTTTGGAATGGGGTATGGCACTGCAGTACCAACACTGGTGTTCAGTGCATGCCTTGGTCAACAGGCACCTGTTGCAGTACGTATGACCCCGTGTATCCCTCTCTCTCTCTCTCTCTCTCTCTCTCTATATATATATATATATATATATATATATATATATATATATATATATATATATATGTATACATATATATATATATGGGCGGCACAGTGGTGCAGAGGTTAACGTTGTCGCCTCACAGCAAGAGGTGCTCCGGTTCGATTTTTGGCTGGGGTGCCTTCTGTGTGGAGTTTGCATGTTCTCTCTGTGTTCGCTTGGGTTTCCTCCGGGTACTCTGCTTTCCTGCCACATTCCAAAGACATGCATCCGGAGCATTTCTCCCAGGGCCTCCACTAAAAACAGGCTCTGTTGAACCTAGTTGGACTTTCCCGGTCAACAAATGATACATTAAATAAAATAAATAAATAAATATATATATATATATATATATACATATCTATACAAATCTATACATAGCTATAGATATCTATACATATCTATACATATCCATACATATCCATATATATCTATATATATCTATATATCTATCTATATATATATATATATATATATATATATATACATATATATATATATATATATCTATATATACATATATATCTATATATGTATATATATCTATCTCTGTATATATATATATATATATATATATATATATATATATATATATATATATATATATATGTGTATATATACACACACACACACACATATATATATATATATATATATATATATATATATATATATATATATATATATATATACATATATATATATATATATATATATATATATATCTATACACATACATGTATACATCCATTGCTGTACATATAGATGCACATATAGGCACATATACTGCCCACCTTTCATGGTGGGGATGTCAGTTATGCAACAGTTGTGAGATATACGGTTATGTAATAATATTGCACAGTGTTGTGCAGAATGCATTTTGCTGTCCTCAGGCCATATAGCTGTAGCAGGCCTCACTGCCTGTAGCTCAGTCCCACAGCGTTTAACCACCATTTGACATATACCGGCACTGCTTGCTGTCTGCAATGCCACACACTACAACCTACATACATATGTGCAAATAGCAACCTTCAACAACATATATATGTCCAGCCTTCACTAACAGTTGCAGTATGTCCCATGCCCTATGCACATGTGCATATACATATAGATATGGACTGCTGCCACATATGGATGATTCACAGTATGTAGAGTACCCTTCAGACACATAATTCGGATGCCAGCAAATATATATCTGTTACATACCTTACCTTTGTATTCCTCACCTCCGTCTGTTGTCGCTGTTGCTTTATTTATTTATTTATTTTTTGGTTTTGGTTTCCTCTGTGTGTTGGTCTTTCTTCTCAGTGTCTGTCTCTTACAGCCTGTTTGTCTCCGTCTGTCTGTCTGTCTCTGTCTGTCTGTCTCTCTCTCTCTCTCAGTTTGTGCAATGATAATATTGCATGTGTGGACAGCAAGTACAGGCTGCTTTTCTAGGTATCTGCACATGTGCATGTGGTGGCCTCTGCACCAATTGGTGCCTACCATTTAGTAATTGCATGCAGCCTGCTGTGTGGTAATTGCAGTACTCACTGTGATTGCAGGACACTGCTATAAAATGCTAGGTTAGGTAGGCGTAGTCCTTTCAGTTGTGCAAGGTGGGGCCCATGCTTGTTTGCTGTGGACACTGTTGTCTCAGTTAGAAGGCTGGTATATGTCTCATATCTGAAGCTAGGGTTGTAGCCAATGATATGCATGTTGTACTGAAACCTGACTGTTGCTTCTTCCAGTGCACTCTTCTCAGTGTGTAGGTTTACTCACACCTCCTAATGCTAACATTGGATACATGGGAGTATGTGCTTTCTTTTCGAATTAGAGAATTAACTGGCATACAACAGTAGTTATTGCAATGTGTTCCTATGGCTTTCCTATTTTCCCTTTACACTCAGTCATTGTATTGCATGATATATTTCTTACAGCACCAAGTTATTGTATATCTGCTGTGGCTTAGTGGTACTTCATGCAGACTGGTGAGTCCAAGGTGTGGGGTTCGAGACTGACAGCGGTATTTTATTTTGCTGCTGTGCAGTGCAAGGGTCCTGCCATAGAGTGACTAAGGCACTTTTAAGCAGTTGTAAGAGGGTTTGCATGGGTTTGTGCAACGCTTAGCTAAGTGCACACATGCGCACATTGGTGCAAACCCGCTGACTACTGCTTAAAAGTGCTTACTCCCGCTAACCCCCATGCTAATTACTTTTAAAGAAAAGAAAATGGAGAGATAGGAAAGTGGTGAAAAAGGGGGCACAAAGAGGGACACACAGTAGGTAAACAAGCTCTGGATGTACAAGACGGGTGTAGGGAAGGTCCATAGCTGCCCATTTCTTTAACAGCAACAGCTGTGCATATGCAATGAATTTGGAGTGAAATTTTAAACCTTCCACCCCTGGGAGAGGGATGAGGACAACAAAGTAAGTTGTACTGCCAATTCTAATTATCAGTTTACATGTTTGTCCGATGGACATGTGTGCGAAATAGGCAGCTATGTATGTAGCATATTTTTTTTCTGGGTACAGATTGCCCTTTTTTTTTTCAGGTGAGAGTGTGAAGTGAGGTAGAGGAAGTAGGTATGTCCGGGGAGGTAGGTTGGGAAGGTAAACAGACAAGACAGACAAGACACATACAGGGGCGGTGTATGACACATGTGGTGGGTGACACAATTGATGGGGTCGGATGTTTGGAAATCGCAAGCCCATGAGCCCACAGATGGTAACAGTGGAACTGATATCCCCACCCATGGGCAGTCACCACTGAACCTTCACAGCCCCAAGAGTGGCTGTGCTGGTGGCTGCGTAGGATGGGCAGGCTCACTCATGAGAAGCGCCACTCTCGCCTCAAGCTGGTGTAGGGGATCAGCGACTGAACACTGGATCTCACTACGCACCACAGCCCGGACCCTTTGAAGGGTGACAGGTGGCCCTTCTCTGCCCACGTTTGCATGGGGGGAATGAGCCCCATCCCCTGCAGCACTTCCACCCGAAGGTGGCATAGGACCAACGGAGGAGGGGAGCCCGAGCTGGGCACCGGACCTGCTGGTGCCAGGTGCACTCGCCGGTTGCGGAGGGACAGGTGGGTCCGATAGGGCCCGGCCTTACCATATGTTCTGTGATTAGGTGTGCTTAATTACAACATAAGCAAAACAGCATTCCAGATTAGTTGTAACAGCATGCGATAATATTCCCATTAACCCAACACACCAAGGGTACAACAGTTGAACAGCAAGCATTACACATGCATATATTGAACCACAGTGGTTATTCCAACAGCATGCAGGGATGTTTGGTAGCAACAGGCCACCATGATTGTGGTGTTTAAACAGGGCACATGCATCAACGTGAATGCAAATATTTATAGAACAATAGGACATATGTCACAACAAATATTTAAGATTACACATACCCATTGAGGTGTGGAATTGCATGGTTTATGCACATACAGTAGGGTGTATAAAAAACCTCGGTTAACATCTTATAATGACCTTTTAGTCTACACTACATTCCTAGTGACTGCAAGTGTATATCCCCTACCTGTATTATTACACTTGCCACCATACATTAGGTTGTGTACTGGGTTTAGCTAGTTCAATATATGCCTGACCTATATCTGACATACTAACTGTCCAGGATGCAGATGTTACTGCCACATATTTCTTGATTGCATTTATATTTTTTATCTACATATCTGGGATGTTTTCACATGACATTTTCACTTCGATTTGTACAGAACCTTGCATTTCTTGACACACACTCACATTTCTGGGGGAAAAAAAACATGCTACATGTGTGCCAGGTTTACTTATTCATGCCAGCCAGTAACTGCCTGTTGTGGACTGTATATATGTTTCACAGCTACTAGTACTTCCATTACCCACTTTATATAGGACTGCACAACTCTGGGTTGCCAACACCTTTTCAAACAGTACTGTTTGTATACTGCAAGGGTACAACAACATTTCAGACTCTGTGACACAGACACACTCTGGGTTTTAGACCTTTATTAATGGCATTACACACTTTTTCACAGGCTCACTCCTTTATTTGTTTTTACGGTGTATATGGCAGACATGTTCAAGACATATTATACCTTTATTAATAGATTAGAACAATCTTTTTTCAGGCTCACTCACTTATTTTATATGACAGTGCCTGCAGAGATATTATTCCAGACATTTGTTACTTTTCTTAATGGGTTTCTGCACTCTTTTTCTGCCTCTCTGACTTTTTTATCTGACAGTACATGTAGAGGACTTATTCAGGCAATTTTATGACTACAACACTTTCTTTCATGCTCTCTCCCATATTTTATATAACAATACATGCAGAATAATCACTAACCTGCCTGGGGGTGCAGCCTTAGCAGCCTATCAGCATAGGCTTGCTGATTCATAGCACGGTCACCTGCAGCTGTAAAGTAAATGAAGGGATATTGAGACATACCTATCCATTATACATACTCCATCATCAATTCTTACATACTGCATTCCATGGCTACAAACTCAGTTGTGGGGCATCCTGCATCCCACGGGCCTCCTGTATCCATTGGTTCAGGCGGTCCTGCTTTTGTCTCTTCAGGTCTGCATGGTGGTGATGGACCTGCTCACCAATCCAAGAAATGCTTGTGGCATTGGTGAGGTCACGAGCTAACTGTTTCCAAGCCTCTGCCTAGTACTCTGTCCCTTGGAACTGGCCCTGCAGGAGTCTTGATTCATGATGGTGGACAAGGAGCCAAACCATATATTTGGACTCCTCGATACCCCAACGTTGTGCTTGGAAGCATGTTCCCTCTCTGACACCAGACATTCTAACTGCAGATGTGAGCTACAATCAGTTATGGCATGTATTCCCGCCTGTGGGGCTTAAATATGCCGCATTTCCCGCACTTTTTTGTGATTGGCCATTTTATAAAATTCTCGGCTGACTGCAGACCTGCTTAGTAATGGTTAAACTACCGTTTGTAAGTATATGAATGTTAATAGCGGCTGTTTCCCCTATGGTTTAGTGGTTCTGTACTTTGCGTCTGATGCACAGAGTCTTGGGTTTGAACCTTGTCATTCATTTTATTTTCATACTGTCCAGACAGGCTAGGGGGTGTGGCTGCATTTAAGCAACTTTGCTCTTTGTTGCTCCTCTGTGCCCAACGGTGCCCTGGTTGGCATGGCACACATGTCCGCACAAACACATTGCGCTGGGTAAAGCGCCATTGAACTATGGGCAACTCTATTGCGCTAGGTAAAGCACTATTAAACTGTGGGCACATCTATTGCGCTAGGTAAAGCGCTATTAAACTATGGGCAACTCTATTGCGCTGGGTGAAGCGCTGCTTAACTGCAGGCAATTTTATATCAGGATCCTTTAAAATATTTATTTTGTTCACTGATATATTGGCCATTTCACTGCTTTTTAGTAATGTTTAAACATATTTGTCAGGTATTATTTCATATACTGATTTAAAAAATAAATACAAAGGAGAGTGGTGGGACTCGAACCATGAATGCCTCTTCTTTGTGCAAACGCTCTACCATTACACTATTTTCATTTGGTGTGGTTTGCATAAACATTCTTTCTTATGCTCTTCCATGTCAGAATTGCTAACTCTAGCTAAGCAATGGGCACACCCGCACACACACGCGCAAATACGGGCAGCTATTTTGGGGATTTAAAAAATATATTTAATGTTTTGCATTTTAGAACTGTGATAGGGGTTTACAATATCAGGGAGTGTGGTGTTAGGTGCAGGGACATTTGAGCGGACTCGCACTTGTGTGTGTGCTTTGTTTAGTTTTAAAACACTTGCAGGGGCGTGGACATTTGGACTGCTCGGCAGTTGGATATGCCCCCTGCTTTCTTACACAGTCCGTGTAAGACTTACAGTTGAGTCAGCGTGCCCTCATGCATATTCATGGCACGCTGGTGTCAAACCGTTCAACTGCAGCCTCCGAGTAAGACTTATTAAGTCTTACACGGAGGATTAGTGAATCCAGGGGAAAGTGAATCAATGTATATCTACCAGTAATGCAAACAAACATGATGATAGATATGGGGAAGACTAGAAGAGACATGCAGTGTTA
This sequence comes from Protopterus annectens, assembly GCF_019279795.1. Classification (NCBI taxonomy): domain Eukaryota; kingdom Metazoa; phylum Chordata; order Ceratodontiformes; family Protopteridae; genus Protopterus; species Protopterus annectens. The sequence goes on along the minus strand of NC_056725.1, from coordinate 231,008,364 downwards.
AAAACATTACAATTTGATGACACCAGAAATGGGGCATGCTGCTATGCTGTTAATAACCACTTAGGAGTTGTTGCCCACGAGTGATCAGTGCAATGAATCTGATGCCCAATTTCAGGAATGCCTTGATATAAATAAATGTATGCAGAATAGCCTGAGGATCATTGATTGGAAAGAGTTAGCAAGGTAATTAACAACAATGGAAAGACTTTTTTATTTATTTACGGATAAAATTGAACTTACTATCCACTGAGTTTTGCACCACTGGATGATATATCTCTTCTCCTTTTTTGCATGATCACGATTTTGATTATCATCATCATCATCCACAAGGAGCATAAAATAGTATATAAAAAGTGTAAATCATATCATTATCCTAAGTGAGTGAACATAACCTTTGTTATGTTGATGGTGATAACACTTCCCACTCCTGATAACAGGAAAGCAGAAAAGTAACATCAGCATGGGAATACTTTTATTTATTTATTTTATTTTACATTTGTTGACTGGGATAGTCTGACTGGATATATGTCCATTTCCAGTGGAGCCTCGGGGAGAAAATCTCCAAGATAATAATACACATTGAACATTTAGTAAATGCTAGTGTCAAGCAGATTACAGTCATAAGCAATACCACCATTTAGCACATATAGTACTAGCTTATTATAAAATACTTTAGAAAACATAACATTATTTTTCAAAGGTATATCTACATAACATTACATTCACGTTTAAGACACATTGAACAGCAGTTATACAATTGACCCTTCCAAAATGGTATGGTAGAAAAAAAGTTAGAAACAGTTGAAGGTAAGGCACCTAAGTAATAGAGAGGTCACTAGTTGGGGTTAGTGCAAGGACATAACCAATGAGTTTTGAAGTATTTCTTGAGTTTATTTTTGAATTGAGTTAGTGAGGGTTCTAGGGTCAAGTCAGCTGGGAGTCTGTTCCATGTTTTTCCAACAGAGTTATCAAACAGAGAGTCCCCAGATGAGTAGTTGGATTTGTATGTTTGAACTAGGAGTCTAGTGGATGATCGCAGTGGCCCGGTGCTGGTGTAGCAGCTGATAATATTTTTAGTGCAGGTGTATTTTCTGGTTGGTAAAGGACTTTATGTGCCACTATTAGCTGGTTGAACTGCAGTAAGCTGGGTAGTTCAAGCCATCCTAGGTGATTTAGGTTGTGACAGTGGTGTGTCCGGTAGGCTGTACCAGTAGCAAATCTGGCAATGTTGTTATAGCAGGATGATAGTTTATTAAGATCTGTTTTGTTTAAGTTGGAGAATAGAGGTGAGGCATAGAGAAGAGTTGATGTTAGATGGGAGCGGGCAATTGCAGTTCTAGCAAGTGGAGTAAAGAAAGGTTTGATTCTGTAAAGAGAGCCAAGTTTTTATTAATGGTTTTGATAGCTTGATTGATATGCACATCAAATGTCAGGGTGCTATCAACTATGACATCCAGTAGTTTAGTTTGGGCTTCTGGGGAGATGATAGTGTCATTGTTAGTGGTTATGTTAAAGAATGGCAGTGGGGTCCTGTGTGTGGGGGAGAAGAGGAGAAGAGGAGCAGCTTAGTTTTGTTGGGGTTTAGGATTAGATGTTGATTGGAGAGCCATTTTTCCACTGTATTGAAGGTATTTTGGGTTAATGTGAATAAAGTAGCTGGTGAAGTCTCAGAACAAATCAAGGTGGAGTCTTCCGCATACTGAATGCAGGTAGCATCTGGGATAACTGAATGAAGATCGCTGATAAAGATGGAGAAAAGAAGGGGTCCAAGTATCAAGCCCTGGGGGACTCCTAATGTGATGGGTAGACAAGATGATAGCTTGTCCTGCCACAGGACTGCCTGTTGCCTGCCCTGCAGGTAGGATTGAAACCATTGGAGTGCATGGTTGTTTAAGGAGAAGGCCTTCAAGGTATTTATAAACATTTTGTGGTCAGCCATGTCAAAAGCCTTAGATAGATCTAGAAAGAGTGCTGAGGATAGTTTGTTATTATTGTGGTTGTGGTTAATGACGTTAGAGAAAGAGAGCAGGGCAGAAGTAGTACTGTGGTGTGGCTTAAAGCCATGCTGAAAGCTGGACAACAGCTTGTTCTGTGTGAGATAGTGCATGAGATGTATGTGTATGCACTTCTCCATAATTTTAGCTAGAGGTGACCGAATAGCTATGGGTCTAAAGTTTGACAGTTCAGTGGAACTGCCTCCTTTATGGAGAGGTATGACATGGGAGATTTTCTATATAGTGGGCACAGTAGCTTCAGATATAGCTCTGTTGATCAAGATTGAGATGGGGAATGCTGTGGTGTCAGCAACCTTTTGCAGATAGTCTGCTGGGAGGAGGTCGGCAGCCAGGGGGGTGGTGGGTCTTAGTTTCTTAAGTAGGGTGTCTATAAGTTGAGTAGGAAAAGGTTGGAAGGTAAAATATGTTTGGGTACTGGCTGTGGCTGCATTAGAATTAGAGCCATTGGGAGAGAGTTTGCTGACTAGAGACTGGATAGTCTCTGTGAAGAAGTTGTTGAAGTTATTAGCACTGTCTACTGGGGATTTTTATTGGGAAGCTGAGGGGGGTGGAGTGGTGTTTTGGCCTGGGTGGAGTAGTTTGTTTATCCCTGCCCAGAACTTTTGAGGTTTGTTTTGGTGTTTTTGCAGTAGATGGTAATAGTAGTTCTTTTTGTCTAAGGTTATGGAGTTTTTGGTGTCATTCTTTAGCTGTCTGAATCTTAGTTGATCAAGTGGAGCTTTTGTTTTTCAGTAGGTGGTCCATGCTTTGTTTTTGAGTGAAATTTTGGTTTTGTTGTCTTTAGAAAGCCATGGTGCAATATTAACTTTGGTTATAACAGAGTGGCTGGGAGTATGAGAGTTAAGAATAGCAAGGAATTTGGTGTTAAAGTATGCTACTGCTTCATCTAGGGGGAGACTTTTTAGTACTGACAACTTGCACGCCTTAAGCTCATTTTGAAACTTAGTGAGAATAAAATTCTTGTTGTTTCTTAATGTTCTATAGGTGGGTTGGTAGGAGCAGTCTACTTTGGGCTTGATTACATAGGTGAGGCAGTGCTCACTTAGGTCATCAGGTAAAGTGCCTGATTTATAGGATTGAAGATGGGCATTGACAAGTATCCAGTCTAGGGTACTTTTCTTGTTATTTGGTTTTCCTTTCCTGGTGGAGTAGGTTATGATTTGAGTAAATTCATAGAGGTTTATGTGAGTTGTGGGGGTTTCACAACAGCAAGCGTTCCAGTCAATGTTGAAATCCCCAAGAACAGTTGTTTCTTGGGGGTAGTTATTGGATAACCAATATAAGAAGTCTTCTAAGGTTTCTGTGTTCTTCCCTGGGGGAATGTAGACACAGACAATGTTTATATGTTTGTTTTTATCCAATTAAAGCAGTAAACAAAAATTGCAAAAAAAAATACCTGAAATGACTTTTCTATGAAGCATAGTTTACTGACTGTAGACAAAGGGAACGAATTATCGACCAGCATCCTGCACAAAAATGTGGAACTTAACATCATTGATCATATCAACAGATGTGTGAATACACAAAACTTGCTTTTCTAATCATCAGTGGTAATTGCTTTATTTTCTAATGACACGTATAAATTTTATGAATTCCAATCCAGCAGTTATCACTTTCTGTCATATTTAAAATAGTAAGATTCCAAATGAGACACTTTTCTATTATATCTTCATGCTAACAGATTACAAAAAAATGAAACTTTATAATACAAATCGGTAGATGCTGACAAGATTCTTAGTATGATTTTGAAAGTGCCATCAGATGTTGAGTTTGCAATATTACACGGCGGAATGGCTAATTGCTTGCATGACTTTATTGAAGCTGTCAAAGCAAGTCTACTTTTGAATTTTGATCTATTTAATTCATTTTTAACACATTCCTGCTCATGAGTTTACTTTACCGAAGTAAATCAGAATTTTAAGACAAAGAAATTTAGTGATGATACTTATTAAGAATGTGACGCTAAGTGCTCGAAAGTACCTCCAGCCAGCCAAATGGATAAATTCCACAGTTTATTAAGCAGACCACACAAAAAATATATAAAATATATAAACACTCTTCCAACACAAATAACAATTGTGTTTTCGTCTCACTATGTGGGACTTCATCTACTTTCGAGCACTTAGCGTCACAAGCATCACTAACATTGGTATTTCTTGGTTGTTTCGCTGTGGATGCTTTTGCACTACTACACTTATTAAGAATGCCTAGGATTTTTTTTTGAAAACTGACTCAGTGAAGAAAACATAATCAAGCCTAAACAGATGCAAATTAAACAATAAAAACTCATGTTAACTCATATTCAATGAAAATGCAATACCCATAACAATAAACATAATTATTTTCAGTATTTCTTTTGACAGACAGACTCATATACAGTTCTTTAGTTAGTACACAACACTCCATTACTCTGTTACCCTAAACCATAAATTTAACCATAACCTAAACGTATTCCTATATTTAATATAAACCAAAATAACATTTGAATACCATTAGAGTATGAGAGACGTAATAACTACTAATAAAAACATTAATTGAAATAGCATTTTGTTGTATAACATTTAAACAAAGCCTATTTGGCAAGAAAGTATTGATCAGACTTAAATTGGCTTTGTTTTTTTTTTTTTTTGCATGAATATCCAAAGCAACAGAAATTGTGAAAGTATCCTAATGTAGCTAGTTCCATCTGCAGGACATGAAAAAATGGCTGTGCTCAGAAAAAAAATGAAACAAATGAGTTTGTCAAGCTGAAGTAGCAAATGATTAGAAAAAAATCTCATAGCAGAGGATGACAGTGGAGAATCCAAAATATGCTTTAGGATATGAAGACAGTGTGATATATAAATGCACATGCACATACATACATGCATTCAATATACTAAATCAGAGGTGGTTATAACAGCCATAATGGACAGAAGCAATAGCTTAAATACAGACAAGACATTATCAGCATGATAGACACACCACTGAAGAAGCATAGGACCACAGAGGCAGTAATCCAAAATAGTACATGAGTATTAAACATTTTATACAAGAAAAATCACAAAAGCAAAGACTTTGATGCAGAAAGATAGCACAGCTAACCTGTATCTGACAATTTATTTTATTTCCCAAGCCGCAGGTTGACCTTATCTTGCAGATCCCCATACTCAGTGCTTGTAATCATGACCTTATGCCTGTCTTTTTGCACTTTTGAATTCATTTCACTGATTTTGATAGTTTAGGTTGTCAAACTAACATCCTATCAATCAAATTCCACTTTTGAATGAAAAGGTAATTTGAGACTATTCTAATGCTTGAAGCTTTTCCCTGAAGCCCACTCCCACTCGTTAAGGTATGATGCATATTACTTCATTTGATGTTCATTTTGACAAAATACAGTTTATAGGCAAAGATGTGATGCTGCTGATCCCTTTTCTTCCTCCCTGACCTTACTAGTTTATTATAAAGGCTACTCTAGTAATTATGTACATTTTAATTTATGCAATACTTGCTTTCATCTACTCTGCAATGCCCAACTTATGTCTTTAAACTGCCCTCCTATTCCCATGTATCTATTATTTTTAAATGTTAGTAGTCCTTTGAACTGTGGATTTTCTGGATATACTTAACACATCAACCACATGTCAACATCAGGTCCCACAGTTTAAATGCAAACATTACATTCTTTTATAATGTTTGTTTATATTTTTGATGCAATTATGCACCATTTTTGCAATCCTGTTTTGAGATACTTATGTAGTTGTCTACAGAGCCACACACATTGCTCAGGATTGGGGTCTTACCAGCATAGAGAGAATAACATCTTGTTTATTACAGACAAGAAAGACTTCTTTAACAGCATCATCTGATTGCAGTATGAGTTTCTGCTACTTTCTTATGATTATGATATTTGATATTTAGTGTTTATTGGGTCAGAATTGATTTTCACTGGTAGCCTGGAGAGAAAAGCATACAAAGAAATATAAATGATGCATATTGAGTATAAAGTATGATATGGATTGAAGTATGCACACTGCTGACATGTTTTTCTATTAAACATTTAACATCCATTATTAAATATCCATTTGGGATGTACCTCACAAGTCACTTCCAACAGCTGGAGAGACCACAAAAGTACCTCACCAACAGGATTACTGGCCTCAAACATATGTCCTATGCAGCCCGACTGAAAGAAACTCAGGCTGTACTCAGTGGCATATCGCTTACTCAGAGGTGATCTCTGCCTGACTTACAAAACCATGTTCAACTCAGAATTGATGGACATGCTCCACCTAAAGAAATCCAAGTCACTGCGAACCACAGGCTCTAGTGAGCTAAACCTCACCACAACAATAAATAAAACACAGAGACTCCCCATGCTTTGGAACAAAATTCCAAACTACATTAGGCAGAGCCCCTCACTAACACTCTTCAAGAGAAACCTTGACGAGTGAATGGGTAACAGAAAATACACCCCTGGGATCACTTCATTGGCCCTGCTTGACAGAGGATCAGTTAATTAATCAATGGGGTGTCAAAAGCCGACACACTCTGGCTAGGATTATAAATGCACTTGGGCAGATAGCCTCACCTACCTATAAACCTATGAACAGTGAGCAGATATGTAAGGGAGCATGCTGTTAGTCTACCAAATTTTTAAACAGAGCAAGGTAAAAGGGTGGATGCAGGATGTTTCATTTTTTAATATAAAAATTATATGTAAGAATATTACAATTTACATCAACCATTCATAAGCAATGTTGGACAGAGCAACCATGAACTTTGCCTCAGTCCTAAAATGAGGAAGGCCAAGTAGCCTCAGAGTGAAAGTTACAGAGAAAGACATCTTTATCTTTGAAAGTGCATGATGGCTCATTGACAAGTTCTATACAGCTCTGCAGTCCAAGGTTTAATCCTAAATTTGAGCCATTAAATGTGTGAACTTCACATATTTTATCTAGGAATGTTAAGTGATAAATACAGTTATAGATTTTGTCACTGAAGACAGTTATGTAATTTTCATAATCCAGAGTCCTAATCAAGGGTAATGTTTAGAGCTTGCATGAGCATAGACCTGTTCAGAGCTGTAGTCAGTTAAGATACAGTTTACATGATAATATTCCAGATATCTCACACATCTGCTCAGCCAAGCAATGTGCAAGACATTCTTTTCGTCACTGTTCACTGCAGAAGCTAAACATGCAGCAAGCCACGAGCCCATTGTGTTGGTTTCATATTTGGTTATATATGGCAATGAGTTAATGCAGCACCATCAGCAAGTCAGTAAACGGTAATCTGAAAATTATTGTAGGGAGCAGGACACGTGTGAGGAATGCATGCAACCCAAGCAGTTGTAAGAATAGAAAAGTGGTAAGGGTAAAGAAAGATACACATGGTAATAAGAAACGAAGATGAGAGGGAGGGTCAGAGGGACATTTTTTTTTTTTGCAGAGATAGGCTCCTTTTTTGGAGGATTGTTTAGTTATTGGTAAAAGGTAGAATATAACTGGATCAGGAAGAAACACAAGACATACAGGATACCACAAAAGATGCAATACAATTGGACAGGGTATGGCATACATATAATAAACAGGAAACCAGCACAAGAGGGGGCATTGGACGGGACTAAGGGCAAAACAAAGAGGGCTGCATCTTACACATGTACCACCATTCAAACAGTGGCAAAATAATGCACCAGTGTAAATAACATCAGTGCTGTGGTGTTGTCATTTGTCGGTGCACACCTCACTGGAGGATCAGAAAAGACTATGACGTGGCATGCAGAGCGATACCTTTTGGGAAAGTATACCACAGCACAGCCACAAATATGTGGAACTGCACACATACTCAATATAGGCCCTCTAGATATAGATGCATGTATACATACACACATATATATAGAAAGAGAGAGAACGAGAGAAAAGGAAAGATAAAAGTGGTATATACTGTACCCAGTAATGAACCAAGTATAGGTTCAAAGGACCAAACAGAAGGAATGAACTTTGGACCTTAAAGATGGGATGCAAAGATTTTACCACTGACCTGCCATGTTAGTTTAATCCTGGTTACATAGATAACAACCGGAATAAGTAGCAAATATTAGTGTTCTGTCAAGATATCAACATAATGCACCTGGTACAGAAGAGAGTTAACACCACATGAACACAGAACACAGTATTGAATGCTAAGACTCAATATGGCATCTGTGTGCATTAAACAGGTCTGCTGCATGTACATGACGGGGATACATTTCTACCATTCCTGATATACTACAACTTATTGACTTGCATGGCATGCACAGTGGTGTATGTTATAGTAAAACATCACTACGCATAACAAGGTAGTGAAGGCATACTGTGCCTACAGCATAATAGCTTTAGTGCAGCATTGTGATGTGTTACTCAAGGAACTATACATATAGGTCTATGTACATGGTTGATACATGAGGGCATGTATCCCATGTAAAGGACACAGAGATGGTATTGTGTATCTGCAGTGTAGGGTTACCACTTGTCCCACTTTGCAAGGGACAGTCCCTCTTTGGGCAGTTGTGTCCTGACAAAAAAATTGTAAAAATGGCAAATGTCATGAGATTTTAGGACAGAATTATTTCCTATATTTTATGTAATAGTTGCATAAAACAGTTATTCTGTATCTAAAATACCTAAATGTTATAAGAAACAGAATAAGCAACTAAAATGCTACAAGAATAAGCTTTTATTTAGGCAAAAAAATTAAGTTCTAACATTTGTACTGACCATGGTATGTGTCGGCCTGTAAAATCTGATGTTTGTACCAAAAATGTCCCACTTTGGCCATTTGAAAAGGTGGCAACCCTACTGCAGTGTAGTATTGTTAATGTTGGTGTACAAAAGTAACAGATAGCCAGGGAAACCTAAGTTGCAGGAACTTCAAGATAGTAGGGCGGTTACTCTGTGAAGCTCTTTAATAGACATATGCAGTCACACATCAGACATGTATGCAGACATACCACCACATGGTGGACCATATGTGTAACTAATAACAAGCATGTACAAATATGACTGCCAGCATACATTATATGTATACTAAATTTTAATTGAGGATCATATGAACAGGACAAGAGGAGTATATGTGAATGGAAGGCAATGGGCATGTGTCCCTCATCTTTGCATGCTTGTGTGATAAAACACATTGTGAAACATGAACAATGTTCTGAAAACCTATTAACTATGTGAACACCATAAATAGAGAAAAAAAAATCACACCAGGGTTATTATGTAATTCCCAGATGAATTTGAAAGGTGAACATAAGTCAGTGCTCAGAAAAGAAGGCAAGAACTTTTAAGTGTTTCCACTTAAAAGTTGTATATGGTTAGTTATTTGATGGCCCCCATGACTGCTTACCTAGTGTTGCTCCTATGTTCCTGTGTTGCTATGTAGAGTCACTCATTCAGTAGATTTTCCTGATACTCTACATGAAAATTTCCACTTGATTTTCCATACATAAGGTTAGGTTAAATACCTATCACATCATCTGGTGGCATTAATATATCAGTGGAGGTGTAGATCCCACTAATTGCTGTTTGCACTATCACTACTTTTATTTAGATGAAGTATTTAAACAATATCTGTTTTTTTCACCACACAGAAGCCTAAGCAGATATCACACCTCAGGAGCCTACATAACACTGACTAGAAGGATGCAGCTTTTAGTCTTATCAGAGGAGTTAATCATCAGCAAGCCATGTTAGTCACAATCCCTTGCCAACAGATTTCATGCCAAAGAAGTAGATGCCAAAGAGGAGGGGGCCAGGACAGAAACCTGTGAGATGCCTCTGATGATTCTTTTCCACCTAGATCAAATATCCATAGCCTTAAATAAAATGGGTCTATCAGGAAGCCAGTTAGATAAACAATAAATGATGTATGGGTTGATGTTTAGCTGGATGAGTTTGTCAATAATTCCAGCATGGGTACAGCATGTAAGGAACTTTCTATGACCAGGTGATGTGCCTTTGTCCATAACTTGAGTAATCCCTGTGAAGAACTTAAGTGGGTTAAGCAGGCATGATCCAACATTTACAAAGCTGAAACTTTGTGTATCTTGGCATACCAGCTCACCTATATCATTGTTTACTATATCAGGTATATATTCCATAGCTCTGCACATAATACTAGTGGGAGTAATAGGCCTGTACTTCTCAGCATCAGTACAGGGATCCCCTTCAGGCATGGTGCCACAACAGCCATTCTCCATATTCTTCACACCTGAGGGGCACAGTCAGTGGAGAGAATGAGACTGAGGAAGTGACAGAGGGATTCATATTCCCTCCGTGAATATTGTTAGGCCCCATGGGAATGGTATTTTAGCTTTGTTTAGTACTGAAAGACCCCGACACAGTGTAATTTAAGGAGGGGAAGTATGACTGCAAATTAGGTGATAATGGGAATAATGAGTGGCCTGACGTTGGAAGGAAAATTTGCCTAGAAGAACACAGGCAATGCCTGTCTGATCAGAAGAAGAGGTATTCTTTGAGATAAACTCAGAATAGGATTGTGAGCTACTTCTAGTCTTTCTAATGTAGCTGAACAGAGCTTTACAGTTGTTTTCTTTACTGGTTGCACCACTAAGTTCACAGTCAGATTTTCAGCTGCTTCTTATTATAAAGGTAGAATGGAGATCTTTTCTAGATGGGCAGGGGTTCTTACAAAATTTGTTGATGTGGCAGTTCCAAAATATGAGCTCAGTTGTAAACTTCCCATTATGCTTATGCTAGACTGGTATTGATGTCTAAAACATATATCTAAGAGCAGTTTTGGTTATAAAGTTGCTGTGGAGTTACAGCATTTGTAGTTTTCAGTAAGACTGGAAAACAGTAAACAATTGGTCTTGAAATAATTCCAGAATACAGAGGAGCTCTTCGAGGGGATGAAGCAGGTCATCAGGGAGAAGATTACGGTGAAATTATCAGTTTTGACTATGGTGGATATTAAAAGAGGGGAAATGCAATGTAATAGAGAGGATAATATCTGAAAGATTTGCACCACTTTTAGACAGTAGAACAATTTGGTCAAGTGCATTAAAAGCTGTGATATCCAAAAATTTTGAGTGTATTTCTTATTGGTTATACAAATTTGCTGATGCATGTATGGATAGTTTAAGTCATCCAAGGAAATATTTGGTTCAGTGGTCACCTTACTAATCAGTTAAGTAATTCTGTACATTATGTGGGATTTTCAGAAAAATATAATGAATGCTGCTAAGAATTCAATGAGTTTGAAGTTTGCATTTTGTAGGATCTGGTGAGAAGCAATGTTGTTATGAATAAAAAAGGATAATATTCTTGAGTTATCACTGGATATGAATGCTTGGCAGCCACTAAACCCTGGAATTGAGGGAGTGTTATTGTTATGCTCAGATCAGGTTTCTTCAATTAAATAAATGCTGATGTCTTCAAGAGACACTCAGATTTCAAGTTAGGCATTTTCCTGTTCAGGCTTTTGGCACTCAGGAAAACACCAAACTGATATTGCTCAGATTGGAATTGGGATGCCCATCATGTTAACCCTATCAAAAATATCACCATAGAAGAAACAAAGATTTTAGCCACTATGCAAAACAAGAGAGTTGCAAGGTCCAGGTTATCCTATGTACACACAATATGACTCCAAGAGTAACACCAAGTTGCTAGTCAATTAAAGAAAAAGCTTGCCACTTTGTCCTTGAATTTAGGCATAATTCTTGATGATGGTAGAATATTTTTCAATGCCATAGACTTGACTTCCTCAGTTCAACAATGTCTGTTTGTATGTCCCCAAAATGGAACGTCTAGGCTTGTTCACACAACTGTGAACAGCAACAAAGGTTATAATCATATGTGTGATAGTGCAAGGACATACACTCTGTCCTTTGCCAGCCTGGTGAGTGCTATGTTTCTCTGTTTTATAATGGAGTCACCAATGATTAAGAAATGTCTGGGAAATGTTGCAGGCTTATGTGATCTTACAGGTACCAGCTTGCAGTCCAGTTGTAGTCACAGGTGCAGGTGAAATACAAACATTGTGTTTGCAAGGTTGAGGACAGCTGGGATTATAATATATAGAAGCTTAGGAAGTTTAAACAATCATTTTCTCTTACCTTCATGTACTTGAGAGTATTCCGTCTCCAGTTTTGGGTTAGTTTCATATAAGAGTGGTGCTTTAATGATGATTGCTTCGGTGTATTCTGCATTATTCTTTCATTCATCCTTCATACTAATTAGATATAGCTTTCATAACTACTACACAATTTTATCAAGAATCTGTCTTCTTAAAAATTAAAAATCCTCAGTTATAACTGGCATACCCTTGTTCTAGTATAAAGATTAACCTTATATTTGGTGATTATTTGTTTTTCAAAGTCCTATACACTGACATTTTTTTGTAGATATTAAACAATAATTCAGTCCAATTACATTATTGTTTTATGAAGTTTTGTTGTATATTTACACTCATAAATGTAGTCATAGGATCTGTTATGTTCAATGTTGTAGAAGCAGTAAACATTACTATGGGGAAATTCTAAAATATAGCATAACAAACGTAGGAGTATTTCAATATAAAATTAAAAATAAAAACATGCATTGTGGCAAGAATGATGAAAACAGCAAATTTATTAGCAGAACACACCAAACATTTTGCAAAGCATATCTTTCCTCAGTAATGCCAAGAATCAATTAAAGAAAAGTTGAAATAGTAAACTAGGTGGTCTTAAATGGCAGCTACAACTATCCACTGAATAATTGAAAATAGTTATAAACTTTATGAGTGAATATATTGTTTAAAACATTTATTGAAATTTTAAACATATTTAAGAAGTATGAAACTGATCCCTGTAATTCATTTTATGAAAAGGCAACAGAGTAAATTAAATATTAAGTATTTTTTTTCCATTTTTTCTGAATCTTTTGTAATTTATTCCCCTTTTCTAAGCAGAGGTAATTTAAATCTCTAGATCTAAAGCTATTCTTAAAAGTTCTAGTGATATGGTGTGTGATGGTAGATGTCATGGAGGCATAATTTGTGGCTAGGTTTTAAAAACTCTGAAGCAGCATTGCATAAGTCTAACATACAAAGGACACTTCACCAGCTCATATATAGTACCAAAAACTGCAAACATTAGTGTGTTAGGAGACATATGGTGTTTGTGAAGCAGACAGAGCCATACACATAACAGAAAATATGAAACAAAGCACATTCTGAAGATTCAGAAAAGAACTCTAGTCCTTGTAGAAAGAGTTGCAGTGAGAAGGGGCTGTTTCTGCAATGTGGAAACATGCAATTTTTCCCTGCACACCTTTCTCTTATCAAATGGCTTAATAAAAAAAAAACGTAATTCTGAATACTTCCAAAACAGAAACAATACTATTTACTACCTCACCTAAACTGCAGAAAAGCTCTCAATCACTTCTTATACATTACCATCTTGACAACCCTATTGATCAAGTTATCTCCTTCAAATACTTTGCAATGTGCCTTGATCCCACACTGAACTTTCACCTTCACCTAGGTCAAATATGAAAAAAAAAAAAAACAATTCCCTCCTATTTTGATCCAATAAAATATCCTATAAAATGCCTTCCTTTCTCTCCAGACCAACCAGGAATGCCATAGGCAAAGGATTCATCTAGCTCATCTTGAATATGGATGTACACTGGTTACAGCAGCATCCATGAAAAACTCCTCTACCATCCAAACTATAAAGAGCTCTGTCTGTCATTTAATTACCCTCTCCCCTAGAAATGAGCACCATTGTCTCATGCTTAATAACACCAGGTGGCAACCTGCCTAATAATGTGCCAACCTGCTTCCTGGATCCTGACTCTACAAGCTTCTCAAAGAACAGTTCTGCCCTTCCCTTTCCTCCAGTCTCTTCAGGTAAACCCCCAGTTACAACTTAAGAAGTCTTAATCACTCTGTGCCACTTCTTCAGTGTCGCAGAACCAGATTATATTGCACTAACCATGCCTTCTTCATTCTAGGCCCAAAACTCTGGTACTCCCACCCTACTAGTCTTTAATACCTCACCGCATACATTTTCTGAGCAGCTTAAAGATCATCTCAAATCTGAGTCAATTTGCAATTGCCTTTTTCTTGACACAACCCCAAAACCTCCACTTTCCTTTTCACCAGTCAGGCACCATTGTCTTCCTCATAGTATTTCCCTGCACTAATATGTGTCATCTCTTCCACATTATATATATATATATATATATATATATATATATATATATATATATATATATATATACATATTGTATATAGTTAATTTCTGTGTGCCCTTACCTAAATTTTGCTATCTCTTACAGTTATTGCTCTATCCATATTTCACTCTCTTCTTTTTCTTCTTCGTTTTTACTCCTTACTCTAATCATACCTTCCAATTGTCCCCCTGTACTGTTTACTTTATTATTATTACTGCTTCTGAGTTATTGCTATCTTTGTGAAGCATTTTGTTTATATTCATAACACTTCTTGTTAACTTTCCACTTATATTTATCTAGGCTGAGACTGAAATAGGTCCACTTGGATCAATGCTGTACCCTGATTACCTAATCAAATAAATAAATAAATAAAATAAATAAATAAATTCAGAGACATATTAGCCAAATGAGGAAATATCTCATTATCAACTAATTTGCATGTTTATGAATCACTGTTAATCAACACCGGCAACGGGTAGTTAACAATTGGTGACTCATGCATTGAGTTGTTTCAGGCATCCCACAAACACACACACACACACACACACACACACACACACACACACACACACACACACACACACATATACCACATACCTCTTGCCTGTTCCTGAGTTATTTAAACGTCCCACATGTCTTTTCTTATTTATTTGTCCCTGGACACATAAATCACAGATACTTACAGTCAGTCAATAATGGCTGAAATTAGAGGGGTTTTTTTTACCCTTAGTGTTTGTACACTGTATATTGATGCTAGAACTATTGCTCTATAAATTTGTTCAAGTTAGTCATAGTAATACTATAAATAATGCTGTTGGTGTCATCTAGTGTTTCTCCAGGCTTTGTACTGAAGCATCTCCCTACTGTTACTCATGTGGCAAGCATGGGATCATGCCACACATTAAAGATATTTACCTCTTATTATATATATAAAAAATACAGCAATGGATTAGTTAGCATATTGCGTTAATGCTCCTGCTCCTGATGCAAGTTTCAAAACATATTCCTCCATTTAATTTACATATTTATTTAACAAACCACTAATAATTCTAAGAATCCTTGTTTCTAGGGGAAGGTACCTTTATGGCATGCTGTGAAGACTATCCCTGATGCCTTGCCCCCCCCCCCAAGTCTTTTATGCTGCAAAACATTTTTTTGTAAGTGCATTTATGGCATGCTGCATACAGTATCCCTGGTGTCTAGTATTCCCACCCTGACCTACATTTTCTGCAAGTGCCATTGTGGCATGATGTAAAGAGATTTCTCCCTAGTGGACCATATTTCCCTTGACCTTAAATGCTGTTAAGGCACAATATTAAAGACTTATCCCTGTACTCTAGTGCCTGTCCCATGTTGCAGGATTTGTTCCTTAGTATATGAGAGTATGTAAGTCTGACAGCCTCCAAACAACAGTCAGACATTGTACCAGGGGTACTGTATTTGCTATGGTCTGATACTAGGACTCAGTCTAATACGGAATTTGATGTCTTGCTATAATGTGAGGGGCTATTAATTAACTGTGTGAAACCAAATAAATTCACACTAGATGTAGGGAAGTTTATGTCCAAACAATTGACGTTCACATAACCTAGTACTATTATTTCTTGTGGAATTGTTATGGATATCCAATGTAGGATATCTTCCAGTATAGCTGTATTGTCGTCAGGAGTAATGTAAAGAAAAGTAGCTAATACTTGTTTATAATTGCTTAATTTCAGGAAAGTAATTGGAAGCTCTGCTGAACCAAATTTTGGTATTGGTTTGTTGTAAGGAGAAAATGGGGTAGTTGTTGGCAATTATTAAATTACCACCACATTTCCCTCTTTATAGGATCATTATAGATGATGGTATAGCTGGAAGTATAATTTCAGAGTCATGTATGCTGAATTTAAACCACATTTCAGTTATAGCGAGAATATCAGACGTATGGTGGGTAATCTAGACATGTAGCTCAGCAGTTATTTCTTATGTATTTTTAACATTTATGGCAGTGAAAGTTAGATTACTAGGACTAGGGATTGACCATTGTTGCATTAGAGTAGTGCGTGGAAGAGAATTGTCTTGCTGTTTATTGTGATAGGTGGTGCCATGATTAGGGAGAATGTCTCCTCCTAGAAGGATTTTAGTATATTAGGAAGTATGGATGCTTGATATTTATTTGTCTTTTGGAGAGTATTTTTCCACTTAATTTTATTTTGATTTGAGTTGAAATGGAGTTAATCAGTCTATATCTGGAGTAAGGATGAGGGGATTATTAAATAGGTTTGCTGTGATGTGTGGAGAGTGTATGGAGGAAGTATGGGTAGGGGGTTGGGACAGAGTTGGAAAGATGTTGAGAGCTATTACAGAGTCATGGTAAGATGAGAGATGGCCCAGAAGCAGGAGAAGAACAGAAGAGAAGCTAAAGAGTAGCATGATTAAGTAATACAGTATGTTATAGTTGTCCAGTAGGGGGGAAGTAGGGATCAAGAAGGAAAAATAAGTTGTAGATTGGAATGATATCTAGTGGTGGTGGAGTCTATAAGTTGATAGATGGCAGGTAGAAAAGAAGTATTTTCTATGAAGGGAGAAAGTTTTTCCTAGTATTCTCTCAGAATTTAAGGAATAAAGGGGTTTAAAAGGCTAGTTTATGAGACTGCAGTTAAAATGGGAGGTAGTGAGGGTTTGTATGGGAAAAAGTAGAGGTAGTGAGGGTTTGTTTGGGAAAAAGTAGAAGATACGATAAAGAATGCGGTGCGGTTAGGAAGGGATGTGACTGAATTAATATAGTGTAAAGCAGTATGGGAGTTAGAAAAGTAGTGGGGAATGGAGCTAATAGACTAAATAGATGCTAGAAATTAAGCAAAAAGAAACAGGAGTCTTTGAATTATAGCAGTAAGGTTGCTTGAAATGGTTAGAAGATAACATTCACTAGAGAAATTTGTAAGTAGGAATTGTAATATTAGAGTAAGAAGGGTTTGGATGGAATTGGGGGTACGGTAGGGGACTGAAGCAAAGCCAACCATAGAGGGCTTCCACCCTCAGGTCAGATTATAACTGAGAGTAATTAGTTTATAGCCAATGCAAATCAATTAACCGAGAGGTACAAAGTAGAACAGGTTTTACTTTCATTTCCTAAATGCAGAAACCTGCCAACCAGGAAGACTAAGTGTCAGGCATATACATTGTAAACAATTAATCAACAGAAAGGATGGTGGCCAACTTAATAAATGGTCCTTGGAGTGCAAGGGCTACTCTTTTGGAAGTGAGGGTGTTAAAGCCAATTTACAGCACAGGTCGGTATTTGACTAGTTGAAGTTAATACATAGCAAGTTTTTTCAAGTTAAATTTGATTTCATTATACAACGACAAGATTCTCATTGAGAACATTTAGGGGTTGACCCTTATGGTACAGATCCTGCAGTACTGAGATCAGATGTACTGACCATAAGCTATTGTGCAAAGACAAAATTCTCAGTGAAAAACAATTGGGAGTTGGACCTTATTGCAGAGCTCTTGCAATACTGCAGTTGGATGTCATGATCACAGGCTAGTATACAAAGACAAAATTCATAGTGAAATTATCAGTGAAAATATTTAGGAGTTGGTCTTTAAGGCAGAGCTCCTGGAGTATCTGTGTCAGATGTAATGACCACAGGCACTGCATTTTGAAAGAAGTTGGTGACTGAGTGCCAATATTTTATTGAATAAGTAGAACATATACTCAAACAATACAATGCTAGGTATTCTAGATAAAATTTTATACAGATCAGTGTTTCTTTCTGTATTGATGTTTCCAGGTATCTTGTTACTTGACTAATAGCAAACCTGAATTCAGTTCACAGCTTTTCTTAACTTCTTGTATTATGCCATATTGTATTACACTGTCTTGTTAGAAAAAAAATAAAAAGCTAAACCCCCCAGTGTTTGTCTTATATAGCATACCATGCTATAGATGTATGTGGGTTTTGATAAGTTAAGTTTCACAAAGAATTTAAGAAATCCTTGTTAATATTTTTATAGATCTCTACCTTATCTGCAGTAAGTACATCATATTGGTATAAGAAGTGCTTCAAATACAGTCAAGCTTAACTCTCTTTTATTTTCTTTTGTAACACCTGTATTATTTCTATATGTATATGTTCTAGCACACCAACGTGTGACTATTACTGAACTAGGCCCCATTAGTTTGGAATAGCATTCATCCGTGACCAGCTAGAGGCATTGTATTAAATGTTAAATTAATTGTATGAAGTTTTTAAGTTCAAAAATGGAGCACCATTTGTGTAATGGAAGGCTCCATCATCATCATCATCATCTTCTTTCAGCTGTTCCAGTTAGGGGTCACCACAGCGGATCATCTGTTTCCATTTCTTCCTGTCCCCTGCATCTTGCTCTGTCACGCCAACCATCTGCATGTCCTCTCTCACCACATCCATAAACCTTATCTTAGGTCTTCCTCTTTTCCTGTTACCTGGTAGCGTCATTATTAGACTTGGCACATTAAAATCTACTGCCAATCATTAGCGGACCGGAGTTCCGCTGTGGCGACCCCTAACCGGGAAAAAACAAAAGGCACAACAACAACTCAGCATCCCTCCTCAGCACATGTCCAAACTAATGTAATCTTGCCTCTCTGGCTTTGTCTTCAAACCTTCCAACCTGGGCTGACCCTCTAATATACTTATTCCTAATCCTGTCCACCTTCGTCACACCCAGTGCAAATCTTAACATCTTTAACTCTGCCGCATCCATCTCTAACTCCTGCCTTTTTGTCAATGCTACTGTCTCCAACCCATATAACATAGCTGGTCTCACTACCCTCTTGTAGACCTTCCCTTTCACTCTTACTGGTACTCATCTGTCACAAATCACTCCTGACACTCTTCTCCACCCACTCCATCCTGCCTGTACTCTCTTCTTCACCTCTCTTCCACACTCACCATTGCTCTGAACTATTGATCCCAAGTATTTAAACTCATCCACCTTCACCACCACTATTCCTTGCATCCTGACTATTCCTCTATCCTCCCTCTCATTCACACACATATATTCTGTCTTAGTCCTGCTGACCTTCATTCCTCTTCTCTCTAGAGCATATCTCCATCTCTTCAGGGTCTCCTCCACCTGTTCCCTACTCTCACTACAGATCACAATGTCATCTGCAAACATCATAGTCTACGGGGACTCCTGTCTGATCTCATTTGTCAACCTGTCCATCACCATTGCAAATAAGAAAGGGCTCAGAACTGATCCTTGATGTAAATCCACCTCCACCTTAAATGCGTTCATCACTCCCACCACAGACATCACCGCTGTCACACTACCCTCGTACATATCCTGTACCACTCTTACATACTTCTCTGACACTCCTGACTTCCTCATACAATACCACAACTCCTCTCTAGGCACCCTGTCATATGCTTTCTCTAAGTCTGCAAAAACACAATGCAACTCCTTCTGACCTTCTCTGTACTTCTCCATCAACACTCTCAGAGCAAACATCGCATCTGTAGTGCTCTTTCCCAGCATGAAACTATACTGCTGATCACTAATCATCACCTCCCTTCTTAACCTAGCTTCCACTACTCTTTCCCATAACTTCATGCTGTGACTGATCAATTTAATCCCTCTAAAGTTACTACAGCGCTGCACATCACCCTTATTCTTAAAAATCGGTGCCAAAACACTTTTTCTCCATTCCTCAGGCATCCTCTTACTTTCCAAGATTTTATTAAACAATCTGGTTAGAAACTCCACTGCCATTTCACCTAAACACCTCCATGCTTCCACAGGTATGTCATCTGGACCAACAGCCTTCCCATTTTTCATCCTCATCATAGCTATCCTTACTTCCTCCTTGCTAATACATTGCACTTCATGATTCACTATCCCCACATCATCCAACCTTCTCTCCCTCTCATTCTCTTCATTCATCAGCCCCTCAAAGTACTCTTTCCATCTGCTCAACACACTGAACTCAAATGACATGTTTGCAGGCTTCATTTTGACAGCTGTTCTGATGTCTGGAGGAAGAACTGATCAATATTTAAATGATATCAACATTTTTTCAAGAGGATGAAAACATGTCAAAAAGGTAATATTCTTACCTTTTAGTCTTTTCTTAATAATTGTTTTGTTTATATACTAAAAAAGTTGATGCGTGTTTAATTAGGTGCCACAAAGAAGCTGCTGCTAATTTGTCCAATAAAAGAAATCTGCCACAAACTGACAGTTTTAGTTTAATTGTGTTAACACAGTTCAGATAAAACATTAACATTTTAAAGATTTGGTTAATACTGCCAAACGTTATGCAGCACCTCAGAGCTATGGTCATTCATTTGACAGAGTGTGAGTTTAAATACACAGCAAATGTTATCTTAAAAACATTACTGACTTACATACTACAATGTCACAAGCAGAGCAAAGACATACAAAACTTCATTCAGTATAATTAAGTTTCTTCAGGAACTGAACAAGTAACAACAGCAAACATCACATTAGAGAATACAAAGACATAGGGTAGGTTATAAATAACCAAGTGTAGTGTGTTCATTTATAAATTACCATACTTACTAAAGTGACTTTTAGAAAAATAAGACACAATAAAATAACTTGTACTATAACATGTTCCAATTATTTCCATTTCAATTTCCACTGTAATACATACAAAGCAGGTGAAGTTATAATGGGTTTAGCACACAAGGTACAGTGTTTGGTTCTGAACATGGGTTATTTTCTTGGCTTAAAATAGCCCTTCAGGGCAGTTATCCTAACATTCTCCTATGAACATGTAAAATGTAATCCTTTCCTATGTAACCTTGACCATCTTGCTTTAATATATTTATAAAGATTCTCAAGTTTTAAAGCTTCAGAAATGTAAAAAACACCAATAAAATGGAAAAAATAGCATACCCAGAAATCTGCTGGTTCCACATTAGGACCAAAATGTGGTTTGGGGCTATTGCTACAAAATGAAAAAAAAAATTCTGCTTTTTTGTACTGTATTCCAACTACACTTAAAAATTTAGCTGTCATTAGTAGCAAAAGCCAACAACCCCATAACTAAAGAAAACAGCTCCACTTTCTTAATCTGCAAAGGATATACCTTTGGATAGGCCAATCACAAACTACACCAAGAACTAAGATGGTAACCATGTCCACATGATGTTTGAGATTCTCTGAGGACATTTTTTATTACTTAGCTCTGTTCCTAAATGGGTCTATATTACGTCCATGAAAACCCTTTCAGCAAACGACTGTTCACTGAACGGTAACCAACGAAATTTAACTCCCTCAAATGGCCATTCCAGTGACTTTTTTCCTAAGGGAAAAATGGTTGGCCAGCCTAAAACCACACAACATTTAAAACCCTTCAAAGTGGGGGGTTTTGCCCTCCCAACTAAATATACCAATTCTAAGATCGCACTACAGTGGGGAAAAACACAAATTCTCAATGATGGCCAAGTGTTTTTTTCCTCTTATGGCCATTTGTGTGAGTTAGATTTCACTGGTTATCGTTCAGCAAAGAGCTGTTCACTGAAAAGGGTTTTTGTGGACATGATATAGACACTTCTAAAATGATCTCAAAGATTTTTTTATGAAATGCATAACCTCCTTAATTCTGGTGTTTTAATGCTATGATTAACATCAGACCCCAGGAAATGAGTGATCTAATTAAATGCTCCCTGCAAGTGAATCTTACGTTATCCATTAACTTAGACAAAATTCCATAGCAACAAATATCCCATGTGAGATACCTAACAAGTTGACAAAATTCTGCTCCAGAAAATTAATTCAGGTTTTAATGATTAACTGTACTAAATGTGATTGACGTCATTAAGATGATCCTGGACAAAAGAAGAACGAAGCTGATGACTTCCTAATTTTCTTAGTTTTGGATGATCAACTGATGAAGGGTAGAAGCCCGTCTGAAAAGGGTACATTAAATGATGGACAAGGGATAAAGGTACAGAGTAGGTGTTCTGTTTAAGCAAATGATGTAGGTTGATCAATACCTGTGCCTTGGTACCCGTAAACTTTAATCTCATATAGTATATAAACTACAGCTGTCTGGCATAATCTGATAGCATTGTTCATAATGCGCAATGCTCAATATTCCACTCTATATATTTAATCCAAACCTGACAGAATAAATACAATCCTGGGACAACCAATCTCTATTATGTTTACTGTTACGAAAATTGCAAGCAGACAAAGAATTCGAGGAGGATCATTATTCCTGATAAACTCAGGACAGGTTCTTCTTATTTTTGAAAAACAGTTTTACACAATAAAGAATAAGGAACTTTAAACAAAAAAATACCCAATGAGTATGGCTGTTCAGTATCCCCAAAATTCATAAAGATTTGCATAATCCCCCCATTCAGGTCCATTGTCGCCTCACCTCATTCAGTGGCAGAAGGTATTTCTTTGGTATTAGATTACATGTTGAACCCTTTAGTGCAAAAAATTAGATTTTTTATCAAAGACTCCTGGCATTTATTTTAGATAAAATTAGGGATTTTAGTATTGCTTATTCCTTTGATCCCAGTAAAAACATTATATTTACTGTGGATATTCAGTCACTATTCATAAGCATCCCACATGATCAGGGAGTTGATTTTGTCAGACAGTTTTTGGGATTTGTTGCAAACATCTCTAATGACAGCATTTTTGTTTTATGTACTCTTTTGGACCTGTGCTTAGTAATAATTATTTTTTGTTTAATGATAATATTTATAAACAATTGAGAGGAGTAGCCATGGGGTCAGAAGCGGCCCCTGCTTACGCTAAACTTGTGCTTGGGTGGTGGGAAAACAGTATTCTGAAAACTATTTTGAAACAGTATAAGGTTGTTTTTTATGTCAGATTTGTGGACAACCTGTTTTTCATTTTAGAAGGTAATATGGATCAAGTGACTGCTTTTTGTGATAGCATAAATAGTTCCTCTGATTTTCTGAAATTTATTTTAGGAACTGTTGGACTAGCTGTTCATTTTTTAGATGCTACTTTAACATGGGAGATGCACAAAAGTATATTTAATAGTAGCATTCACAGAAAATAAACTTTTGTTAATGGTTACTTGCATTATTCAAGTAACCATCCTATTTTTATGAAAAATAACATACCCACCCAAGGGACACTTTATACATGTGTCCCGCATTATTTCAGATGATACCGTTTTTGAAAATAAGATTAAATTTATCCATAGGTTGCTTTTACAGAGGGGATATCCTTTTGAGTTGTTTGATAAACTGGCTGAAGAAATCAGGATAAGGGTCACTGATTTTTCCATCTATTTTATTACATGTGTTTAATGCCAAAAAACAAGGTATTTCTGGAGACGTAAATATTAATTTGAATAACAATAAACAGTATGCCATTTCTTGTGTTTTGGACATGTCTGTAGACAGAAAAAGTATAAGTTCAGTTATAAGCAATAATTGAAATATTTTAAGGGGGGATTTTGATTTACTTCAAGTTATTGGCGATAAACCTAATTTTATATACAAGAATATCCATTGTCTAAAAAATAGTTTACGATTTGATTCTTTTACTAAGAGTAACCTTAATACAGGTAGATGCTGTAAGGGAATGTATAAATGTGGATTCTCTGCCTCCTGTATATTTATTTTAGAAGGATCTTACGTTGAATTACCCCACCTGAACAAGACTATCCCCATAGATGGGACATACAACTGTAATACTCATGGTATAGCTTACATTGCAGTTTGTTCCTTCTGTAGTGAGTTTTACATAGGTATGACCACAAGGACTCTGAGTAAAAGGATTAAGGAACATTATTACTGTATTAAGACTAAAAACATTAATAATGCTCTATTTAAGCATTTTTTTAAATGTATGGGGTACAAAAAGTTTTTGTTTTCTGTCTTGGAACATGTGGTAGAGAACATTAGGGGTTGCTGTTTTAAGGATTTTTTTGAGCAAAGAGAAACTATGTGGCAGTTAAGACTAGGAGCTGACAAATAACCTGGTATAAATTACTCTGTCAACATTAAATGTTTTTTAAAGAATAGAAAATTAAAGGTTTTAAAGTGATCATTTTTATTTGTCTGGTAAACTTTTGTTTTCTGTACCTTTAAATTCTGTCATTTTTTTGATTGGATTCAGTTAATGGTTTGATATATAAGTAGCAACTGTTGTATGTCTATTTTATTCTGATGAAGTATCTTGGAAACGAAAGTGACAATAAACTGTGGTCTTCGCTAATTTTTGGTGACTTCCTTCATTGTTCGGCCTGTGTGGTGGAATATTTTTTATTACCTGAAGCATTGTCTTTTGGTATCGAAAGAGCACAAAGGTCCTTAACTTCAACTTATTCAAAAGGTTAATGTCTCTCTGAGATCCACCATAGTAACATTTTTTCCTCACAAGATAAAGGCCTAATTTTAAAAAATGCATGGGCAAAATCTTTCATAAAACTAGAAGACAAAATAATCTGGTTTGATAATGACTAATCTGCCTCAGTTATTGCTAAGCGAAAGTGCTTCCTCCCTTTGCTCAGAGAACTGAAGAAAAAAAAAAAAAACGAATAAAGGTTCATCTGTTGTTTTCAGCTAGACTAAAAGTCTTCTTACCAGATGAAACAAGAATCTTTGAAGAACTAGACACAGATGTAACATTTTTAAAATCTAAAATGATATGAGAACAGACAGAAGACATTGACTGGAGTAATGGTTCCCTAAAGCATCAAGCAGACAGATCCAATTGGAAAACAACTGAAAAGAAGAAGACAGAGCTAAAAGACAGCTAAATAAGATGCAATTCCGATATGTAATTATTTAACTGCTTGTTTCATTTCTGCATTTTTGCCTTCATTTATTTTTGTATATTTTTATAAGTATTCTTCTAACTGAATATGGATGAAAACAGAAAAAGATTTGGAATCTTTAATTAAAATGTAAAGTGATATGATTTATTTATCATTGCATACGCCTTACCTAAACATCTAATTAGACATAGTAATGTCAACCATGATAATATTAAACTTTCGTTCATATATAATTACATTTTATTTAAACTGAATATGTAAATATATAATATTGAATATAATGATTAGTTTTCATGCTAGTATTTGCTATTGCCTCTGTGCTTCTAAAGTATGTCTCTTCTCATTCTAAAGTTTCATATTTAAAACATAAAAAGATGGTGTTTTTGAGATGAAACACTAGATGTTTCCTTCCCCTTCTTTATTCTAAATGGTAAAAGCAAGAGGAAATCATGATTTCTGGCTATTTGCAGCAATCTTAAATGATAAATAATTGTAAACTCTATTCATGTGGCATTTCTAAGTGGTGAAGTTTTGATGAAGAACATGTCTGAGAATGGGTGGATATCTATTAAGTCATGTTCTTTGTGTGCAGCTGCTGCAACTATTGGTATTTGTTCCTGTGTTTCTATAGATCTGGCATCTGCCAGAGTCAATGCAACTTGCTTTGATGCTGAGGGGCATGTAATTCTTTTGGAAAAGTGTAGGATGTTAAAAATAAAGTAATTTCTCATCTGGATTGGTGGCTTGTGTTGAATTAAACTTGATCGGTCTTGTTGTAGATGGGACATATCACTTTTCACAATTTTGGCTGATGGAAATGGGGTGGGAAGGGAGATGAATTACAAGTATTGTTTTGATGTTTTGATACTTGGCTGGGAAGGAAAAATGGCAGTTGGGTTTGAATCTTGTCTGGTGGCTCATTCAACTTCAGTTGTAGCCTTTCCTTTTTTCTTAAGACTTGAGCTTCCTGACAAGACCACGCATAGTCGCAGATAACCAACAGTAAAAGGGTGATGTCAGTAGCCTTTGTCAATCACTTTGTTGTGGGTGGAGCTTGAACTTTGCAATTTTGCATAGCAATGTTTTCTGATAAATGTGATAGGGCTGTGTGTCTCAACGTGCTGTGTTTTATTTTGTAGTATATTTGCTGCTCTTGCCATTTTTTAGAGCTTTTGCTTCAGTACACAGTGTGTAGCAAACATAATCCTGTAGCAACAGAAAATCCCTGTAATCACTTTCTAAAATAAAGGCACCACATACATGGCATGGATGGTAGTAGCAGAGAGCAAAGTGGTAAAAAGGGGGTTTACTTTTGCTGATCCTGCAGATGGGTAGTGCTGCTTTAATGATGGCAGCTCTGCAAAGGCTACATGAAGCCAATAGATGTACATGCCATTACCTTAAGTAACCAAGTAGCAGTACTGACAGGGAAGAGCTGAAGGTTCATTGCCTTTTGGAGCCAGAAGTTGGAATTATGTTTCTCCTAGCAGCAGTACCATCGTGTGAAGGTTGAACCTTGCCAAATGAGGTGGCTTATCAGTCCCGTGCATTGATGATCATAAGCTATTGCTGGTAGACTGTGTGAAGCACAGCTTGATGAAACACTGCGATTAATATCCTCCACAGGAACAAAATGTCCTGTACTGTTCCATGGGTGATAAGCAAGTGACAGGGCATAATTCTAAGGGCATAACTCTTAATTCATGTATTAAAGTCCCATCCCTGGACTCTGAAACAAGTTACTGAATGTTCTGTTATATATTTCTAATATTAAGAAACTTCTTAAATATTTCTGCTTTAGTAGATTTTATAACATGTTTTATTACAACAAAAGATTCAAACAAGATATATTGAGAATATATAAAATATGTCAAATATATCAAAGTACAGATTATTTCATGTTATGTTTGCAATAATTACAATTTCATTATGTATATTGAACAACTGTCAAGTGGATATTTTATAATGGTTATAAGGCCCACAGTTCTAAAAATACATATGAAAACATTACATAATTTAATGGAATATATAGTGAGCCTATATAAATATTACATTATTTAGTTTTAATTTTGGTAATGTTAATATATTTATGAATAGTATGATGATTTGTCTGGAGATGGGTGAGTATGTTTGGATAGTATCACTATTCAAACAAGGAGTTGTTGACGCCATCTGGGGTTTGAAAGGATTTGTTATTGTATTGTTAGTTTGGTTAGAAATATTTTGTTAGTTTTGGTGTCTACTTTAATACACAATGTATTTAGATTTAATTTTCTTGCCATTTATAGTTGCAAGACTTTTTATATGGTACTTCAAAGATGGGATGTAAGTCAATAATATAAATATTATTTGGAAAAGCATGAAAACAAATATATAGAAATAAGGTTGGTAACAAGTATTCCATATTAAATGCATGTCATTAAATAATAATTTCTTAAACAATGGTTATAAAAGAAGGAGTTTAAATGGATATTTGAAACCTTTAAATTCACAAATTATATTTTTCCAAGAGACTCATTTATTATAGGCTGGTATAGATAGACTTAACAATAAAACATATTTGGTTATTTCTAGCTCCAATTATCAGAAATCAGAAAAAAGAGGGGTGGTGATATTATGGAAGAATACTACACCTTTACCTAAAATAATTGATACTTACCAGGCTGATAAAAGTTTATTATGTTTGGTAACTTTACAAATTAATAAAAAATATACCTTTATCAATCTTTACAAGCTCCCTGGAATATGAATTAAAACTGCTAAACAACTTTTAGAACAAATTATACATATAGCAAAGGGTAGTATTGTTTTAGCAGGTGACTTTCATTATATTTTAGACACTAAATATACAAATACAACTAGTAAAAGAAAAATATTGCCACCTGCTAAAGACCTTAAAAAAGTCATAGATATATATTAAGGATATACAAGAATTTTCAGATCCAGACTCACTTTACTTTACACATTACTCTCACAGACATGGAACCCAAGCCAGAAATGATAGACTGTATATATATCAAATGATTTAATAAATAAAATACAGAAAGTTAAGGTTAGATCTTGTCCACTTTCTGATCATAATGCTATAACTTTTGATTTAACTTTAAGTTATAATAATATTATTTCCATTAAAAGAATGCCTGCTTGTATAAATAGTTTGAAAGATTTCAAGGAATGTTTTTAAATAAAATAAAAAAAATGGAATATAACTGTAACAAAGAGATATCTGAGGCTTATATATGGGATGCTTTAAAGGCATATTTGTGTAGTAAAATTATTTATTGGCACTTATCAAAAAGGAAACAATGGGATAAGGAAATTATAGAATTACAACTAAAGTTGGATAAATTAAAAATAGATGCCCAAACAACAAATGTAAACATGACAGAAGATATAAATAAACTAAACAATAAAAAATTAAAACAAATTTGAAATACTAAATCATAAGATTATGACTAATTTTGAAAAGATGAAAATAATCAATTGCAAAGTTAATCCTAAATACATGCATGAATTAGCTGTCAGACAAAGACATTTAATAAATCTAATCACATTAAGGAAATATATTTTTTCTGAGAGATAAAAAGAAAGTCACAGATTTACAGGACATTTAAAATAATTTAGAGATAATTTTAATTTATTAAATACTAATAACTGTGTTATAGATTCACAAGACGTAATTTAAGCATTTTTGAAAAAATATACTAATAGGAAACTATCAGAAGACCAAATTAAACTTATTGATAGACCAATCACAAAATTTGAATTAAATACCCAAATTAAAAAGCTTAAACCTAATAAAGCTTCTGGAAATTATGGCATTATCCCTGTACTTTGTAAATGAATGCCTAAAGATGCTCTGGATATATTACTTAGAATACTTAATCCAGTAAAAAACTTAGACAGAGTCCCCCATTCTTGGAAATATATACTTGTAACACAAAATTAAAACCAGATAAATATTTTATAAAATGTTCCTCTTATAGACCCATTTCCTTGCTCAATTTCTGAGAGACTTGGTTTGCTACAATCACCTGCATTAGAAGCTGAAGTTAAGTGCAAACTTGCAGTACTGTATTTTAGTCTTCTGTTAAGTGCAAACTTGCAATTTTAAAAGTACTGTATTTTATTTTTTCTGTACCTAATTGTTTCACTGAATAGTGTGCTGTGTATCTCTCTGCTGTAAGAGGGGGTGGTGGTCTTCTCACTTCTTTGTTATCTGATATTTAACTGTTAGCCTAGAGGGTTTCCTCTGTATTTTTAAGTGTTAGCCACAAAGTTTGAGAACTCATTTTATGCTCAATTTCTGAGAGACTTGGTTGGCTACAATCACCTGCAATAGAAGCTGAAGTTAAGTGCAGACTTGCAGTACTGCATTTTAGTCTTCTGTTAAGTGCAAACTTGCAGTTTTAAAAGTACTGTATTTTATTTTTTCTGTACCTAATCATTTCACTGAATAGTCTGTGTGTTTCTCTGCAGTTAGTTCCCTACTCACCCTCCCTGTTCTTGTCTTGGTGTTAGTGTTGGTGGCTCTAATTGCCCACCCCTCCTGTAAGTCTGCATTTGAACACTCCTCCTGGGTCCATCTCATTTGCTCACTTAACCAAGTATAGTGAGATCATATTTGGAGTCTAGTGATCACTCTACTTAATACAAAGAGAAGATTTGAGAAGGCCAACCCACTTAGGTTCTTCCTTCCTCTCTCCTTGCACTTTACTAACAAAAAAAATGCACTTTATCCATCTGCTTTTACTGTATGTGTATTTCCTCCTACTTTATTTTGCTTTTGCCCCTTCTTAAAAGTACTTAATTTTATTTATTCTGCTGCATTTATTATTGCTTGGTAGTAGCCTGATTAAATTGTAACTGTTATTCTAAGTCTTTTGGTTTAAGCACTTGGGCTTCTTACCAGTTCTTTTACATTAAGAAGGTCTGTGGTCTGCACTGTTGTGGCAGGAAAGGTAGCTTACATCCTTCTAAGCTTGGAATTGCTGATTAAAGGCTCAGTGTCTGCTAGTCTAAAAATGTATTAGTTCTGGTTTAAGCACTTGCGCTTCAGGCCAGTTATTCTACATTAAGAAGGTTTGTGGTCTGCACGCTTGTGGGAGGAGAGGCTGGATTCTGCCCTTCTGAGCTGGGAGTTTCTGGTAACAGGCTTATTGTGTCTGCTTATTTGAACTGTTTCTTTCTGAAATTGGTGCACCTTGCTGCTGTAGCATAGACCAGATTCAGGCCTGCTGAATCTAGCTTTGTTTGTATAACTTGAACACTGATCTAGGCCGTCTTTTTGGAGAAGGTTCCCCTGTACCCTAGTGGCAGGAGTGTGCAGTTAGAACTTGTCTGATTGAAGACTGCTGGAACAAGGATCCGTTTTGAGCTTTTTTCTGGTTAAGTGGGTAACTTGTTTAAACCAGTTTGTTTGTTTTCTATTGTTTTATATATATATATATAAAAATTGCACTTTATTCATCTGCTTTTACTGTATTTGTGTTTCTTCCTACTTTATTACTAGGGGCATTGACTACAACTCTGATCTGAGATATATAACAATATGTATCCTTTTCTGTGCATTTAAAGTGTTTTTTTATTGTATCTGCTTTATTTTCTGAAAAACAAAAATAAAATTTCCCGCCTTTCTAAGCTAGTATGGTCCATTTTAAAGGTTAGTGCTGATTTCAGGGCTCTGTTTCAAATCTCTGTGTTTACCCATACCTTACATGGATAGAAGGAAGTTTCTCTGTTTACCTGTGAGAGTGGGGAGCTTTGAGCAGCTAATATGTCCCTAGAGGAGTGGTTTCAGCCCAGAAATTAATAGTTTATTGGCCATTTTGGGCTAATTTCTATCTCTTTCATTTACCTGCTATAAAAAATGCATTTGCCCGGTTTTGCACGCTGGACATCGCTGGTAAGCTAGGATATAACTATTGCCGGCTCCACAAAATCTCTTCTTCAATTTTTACCTTGGAACTAGACACACATTCAACTTAAGCACTGAAGTCATTCATTTCTCAGCCCAGCACCTGCTCAAAACTCATAGCAAGCTCTTATAAACCCTAGCACTAGACCATCCATACTGTACAGAAGGACAAGGCTCTCTATTCGACCTTACCAGCCAATCAGTAAAACAGTTCACTGTACCTATCCAGGCATGAACAAAGGGCAGTTTCAGATGTACTCTCCAGTCCAACTGGTGAATCTGGGTATTTTGAGGCAATGTTACAACTGTCTCATGTACACAGACAACCCTCTCCTCCTACCACCAAACACTAATACATGCAAGAGATGCAATTATAATTTATTTATTTATTTATTTATTTATTTATTTATTTATTTATTTATTATGTCCGACTAGGTTCCGAAAAGTTTGTAGAAAGCCTGTTTTCTGTGGAGGAATGGCCAGATGCTCCAGATGCAATTCTTTGGAATGGAGGAGAAGACGGGGAAACCCACGGAAACCGACGAACACAGGAGAACATGCAAGAACACACACACCCCCCCCAGAGAATCGAACCGGAGAACCTCTTGCTGTGAGGTGACAACGTTAACCGCTGCACCACTGTGCCACCCAAAAGTAAGCCAAACTGGAGGCTAAGCTCTCTCAACCCAAGACTGGATCAGACAGTCAAGAGGAGAAAGGAAATACTTTCATCACACCACCAATCTCACATAGACCCATTAAACCAGCACCGGCAAAAAACACACATAAATACATGAAAACATACTTGGAGGCTCTAAGTAAAAATCTGCAAAAGCAACAGAGACCTCCAAAGCAGACATCCAAGCAACCTCCACTCCCAACACAAACCATGAAACACATACTTCACAAAACCAGTGTGCCATGCAATCATAGCCCTTAAGGCAAAATAACATACCCAAAACACTAGTAATCGGTGACTCTATAGTCAGGCACACTGATGTCCCACTCACTAGGCTGAATAAAGAGAAGGTTACTGTTAGCTGCCTGTGGGTGCCAGAATCCACCACATAACACAAGCACTCAGGTCACACCAGAACAAGTACAAACACGACTCTGTCATTGTCCATGTTGGTGTGAATGACCTGAGCCATACCTCCCTGGACTACATGAAAAAAGACATGGAAGAGCTCTCTGTTCACGTAGCCCAGGCTGGTATGACCCTGACCCTGAGTAGCATCCTGCCCTCACCAAGAATGATACCATGGTATAAAGAAAAATAATTCAATTTCAACAATTGGCTAAGTTTCTGACGTCATTCAAAAGGGATCCAGTATCTGTCCATCTGGGAGGACATGCTTGACAAGCCACGCTGCTTCACTAGAGATGGCTTGTACCTGTCACCCTTAAGCTTTCGAATACTGGCCAAGGCTCTTGACAACCCCATAGTGCCTTTTTTAGCAAGGTTCAAAAGACAAACCCACAGCCATAAATAGCACTAGTAACAAAAAACTGAGGGTAATGTTACTCAATGCCAGAAGTCTAAACCTCAAAATGTATGCACTCGAGACACTTCTCAGTATGGAGAAAATTAGTATATGTGCAGTAACAGAAACTGGTTTAAGGCTCCAGAGAGCACCCCAGCACTACCAGGCTACAACTCATACCATACATTTCAGCCACAGAACCCAGACTGAAATACAAAAGGTGGGGGCATATCCATATTAATCAAGGATACCCACACCTCCAGGTTAGTGGCACAGCATGATGCTTCAGAGATCATCCACATGCAACTAACAATGGGAAAAACTGCAATTCAAATTTTAGCTTGCTAGAGATCACCAACCATGTCCCAGGACCCCAATTCCATGTTTCTGGAAACACTGGGAAACATAAAGTTCCTACCAAACACCCTAATATTGGGTGATTTCAATTATCCAAACATTAACTGGGAGAGCTACTCAAGTACTAACTCCCTTGCTCAACATTTCCAAGAATTTATAAACTCAAACACCCTGGATCAACTGGTCAACACTCCCACCAGAGGTGACAACATATTGGACCTGGTCATCACTAACATGGGCAACTGGTGCTCCACACCAGAGGTCAGCCTCTCACTGGTTAGACCTGACCATAAACAAATCACTCTGGATATCCACATTCTGGCCCCACCCCCGGACAAGGAAACCACTGTGAAAAACTTTTCAAAAGCAAACTTCACGTTACTTAAGACTGAGGTGGAAAGTTTCAAAGCCCTCATGCTAAAGGATAATGCTGTCCAAGCTGCAAAATCCTTTACTAATGCATTCTACAGGCACCTACAAGAATGCATGGATCATGCTATCCCAAGCAAAGCCAAGGCTCACTCCTCCAAGAAAAGGAAACCAGTCTGGTGGACTTCCTGCCATAAACAAGCTATACAATAGAAGGAGGAAGCTAGTACAGAAAAGAGTAAAATCCCAAGAAGGGAAGACAACCCAGATCAGTAATAGCAAGAAACTACAATCCTTCATAAAATCAACCAAGATGAGCTTCAAAAGAAAAATTGCCAAGGACTCCAAAGATAACCACAAGGCATTGTTTAGCTATGTTAAGAATCTAAGTGGCAATGCTCAGATCTGCTTGGAGTTAGTGCAGAATGGCAAAAAATGCACTGAACTGACCGATATCACCAACATCCTGGCAGACAGGTTCAGTGCAAACTTCACCCCCTCTCACCCCCAAAAGGGCCCATAACCATGTCAGAAGAATGTAGAGCCCCTGAAATCACAGACACTCAGATTAAAACAGCCCTCTCCAAAGCCAAAAACACAGCATCAATGGGACCGGACAGTGTCCCAGGCTGCATCCTACACAAGCTCAAAGACAAACTAACCCCTCACCTAAACCCACAGTTCAAACTCAGCCTCCCCACAGGCTACATACCCATAGAGTGGAGGACAGCAGCGGTTATTCCACTCCACAAAGGTGGAGCCACAACAGACCCCAGGAACTATTACCCTATAAGCCTGAGTAGCTTGGTCTGCAAGGCTATGGAGCACATCATCATGGAACTCATTAACAGAGAAATTGGAAACCTCCAAACACTGGACCCTTCCCAGTTCGGCTTTGTTAAGGGCAGATCATGCCTCCTAAACCTGGAAGACTTCTTTGAGACAGTTACCAAGGCTATAGATGAGGGAAAGGTGGTACACACAGCCTACCTAGACCTCACAAAGGCCTTCAACACCATTCCCCATTCTGGTATTATAGACAAGCTCACCAGCCTGAACATAAACCCCTATGTCACAAGATGGGGTGCCAACTGCCTCACAGACAGAACCCACATGGTGAGAGTTGCGGGAGCTAGGTCCGACTCTAAACCAGTTACAAGTGGCGTTCCCCAGTGCTCAGTACTAGGACCCCTCCTGTTCAGCATATACTTCTCAGAGGTACAGGCAAGCACAGGAGGACTATAGCTGACCAAGTCCGCAGATGACTGACACATTGACTCTCCTGCTGACACAGACATCCTCCAAAAGGTTCTCACTGAGACGGATACATGGTGCCAAAATCATGGCCTCAAGCTAAATGCCAAAAAGTGCATAGTCATCCCTTTTGGAAAAAATAAAGTACCCACAAACTACCACATAGGTGGTAGTCCCCTAAATACAGAAGATGCAATAAGGGATCTGGGGACCCAAGTAGGTAGTAATCTCTCCTTTGATAATCACATTCCCAAAGTGGGTAGAAAAATCCTTCTATGTGGCCCACCTAATCACAAAAGGGTTCGCATCCAGATCAAAAGAGTTCATTGTACCCCTTTATTCATCACTCATCAGACCCATCATAAAGTACAATGCCCCATTTGGGCTGTACCTTACAAGACACCTGCAACAGCTGGAAAGATCACAGAAGTACCTCACCAAGAGGATCACTGGCCTCAAACAGATGCCCTATGCAGCTCGATGAAGAAACTCCAGCTGTACTCGGTTGCATAACGCCTACTCAGAGGTGATTTCTGCCTGACATACAAGGCCATGTCCAACACAGAATTGATGCACATGCTCCACCTAAAGAAAACCATATCCCCTCAAGCCACACGCTTTAAGGATCTAAACCTCACCACAACAATAAATAGGACGTGCTGGAGGGATAGATTCCTGTCTCAGAGACTTCCCATGTTTTGGAACAAGATTCCAATCTACATTAGGCAGAGCTCCTCACTAACACTCTTCAAGAGAAACCTTGACGAGTGGATGGGAAACAGAAAGTTTACCACAAGGATCACTTCAGTGGCTTTGCTGAATAGAGGCACAGGGAACTAATCTAAGGGGGTGGTGAAAGCCAACACATTCTGGCTAGGCTTATAAATGCCTTCGGGCAGATAGCCTAGTATCTACCTATGAACCTATGAACCTATTGATTATAAATTATTTATGATCATTCATGCTAATTGATTAAAATAAATTCTACCATCTTTGATTGATGAAGAACATACAGCCTTCATTTTGAATAGAAATATTTATTACAACATTAAAAGGATTTTGACTTTAATTGACTATGCAAATACATAGAAAGAAAATCTAATCATAGTGAGCTTAGACATAAATAGAACATTTGAAGAAGTTAACTGGAGCTATTTTTCATTAGTTCTAGAAGAACATAAATTTACAAGGACTTTTATACAACTTATTAATTTCTATATTTTAAATCACAAGCATATATTAAAATAGGCTATTTTACTTCTGAATCAGTAAGTATACTTAAAGGAACTAAACAAGGATGCCCATTATCTCCACTATTATTTACATTAGTAACTGAGCCATTGGAAATTCAATTTGAATGACCACAAGTATAAAAGGCATTATGATAAATAAAAATTGGTACTTATGTATTATTGCAACCAGATTCTCATGACAAACAGCGGCCGTTCTCCGACCCCTTCATACACATGCCACCAAATATAACTATATGCAGTGTTTTCAGCTTAGCAGTTTTTAAAATGCTCACTTACTAAATGTTTTGTTGTCATGGACTGTAGAGTCATTCAGGTGGCACTGTCTGAAGAAGTAACCTGTTCAGTCACATTTTGTCCAAACAGACATGAAAGCAATCAAAACCATCTACTTTGAGCTTACAGGAAGCACTTCATTACAACTTTGGAGCATTAACCATCTGCACTAACTGCCAGATAGCACATATATAAAAACACATACATACACATACACATACAAATGAGGAAGCCAACCTTACAATGCCCCTGCACAGTAGTACAGAAAGCCACATGCTCATTTTATAGTACATTAAGTTATGTTGGTTA
Source organism: Protopterus annectens (assembly GCF_019279795.1). Classification (NCBI taxonomy): domain Eukaryota; kingdom Metazoa; phylum Chordata; order Ceratodontiformes; family Protopteridae; genus Protopterus; species Protopterus annectens. The sequence continues at coordinate 230,972,153 of NC_056725.1, read as the reverse complement.
AGGATGCTAAAGTTGAAGAGGAATTCTACCCTTATTCCTGCTCCTACTGCCTAACTAACGTCCTACAGTAGTATTTAGAAGTTTACACACCCATGTTCAATATGACATACATTCATTTTCTGACAACAATGCAAATTATGCCTGGTGAAAAATCTGGTTGCGATATGTTCAATATGACATACATTCATTTTCTGACAGCAATGCGAATTATGCCTGGTGAAAAACTTGGTTGTGATAATACGTAAGTACTTAAAAATTTAACTTCTAAAATACAGCTGTTTACAGATATCCTATTAATATTAAACAAATTCAATATTTCTCTTCCAACCCTTTTTAGTTTAATAGAAAGTTTTCAGAATAAATCTGGTCTTCTATTTAATGAAAATAAAGCAAAAAATCTACCTATGAATTATAATATTAATCACACTGAAAAAAATTTGATAAATGCATAGAAAAAAGTTAAAATACGTAGGAATAACTATTACAGAAAATATTAATAAAATAATAAAAATGAATTACAAGGACAACCTAAATTCCATAAGGAATCTCATAAATAAATGGAATAAGTATTTTTTTTTACCATGAAAGGTAGACTTTCCATAATTAAAGTGATTATCCTCTCAAAAGTATTATATATAGTGCAATCATTATCATTACCTCCTTCATAACATTTTATAAAGAAATGTATTTTAATAATATTAATTTTTATGGTACCCTAGCAAACCAAAAATACCTTTGGTACACCATATTAAAAATTTATCTTTGGATGGTATTGGATTACCAAATTTAGAATTATATGTATTATCATCAATTATGAAAAAGGTAATATTTTGGTCTAATAGTTATTATACTGCCAAATAGAAAGAAATTCAAACACATACTTGGATACAAAATAACTCATCTAAATTTTTAATTCATTATTTAAACTCAAATAACTATTTATTGTTGATATTAAAGGAACAATTTATAAATAATTCTAATCAGTCAATTTATTCTGGTTACATCAATATTGTTTTGAATGCTTTAAAAATATTTATTTGTGGAAATCCAAGATATAAAGCTGATTTTTTTCTTATTTTCCCAATAACATATACTAGGAATATCATGTCTACTATAGATATGCTTGTAATGAATACCTTTAAAGGCAATATTCTGATATATTGGTCACAGTTAATAAATAAAGGGAAATTATTTTCTATCCAACAAATAATTTACAAATCTGATCTTGGTAATGAACTATGGTTACATGTACAAAATTGCACACAATATGTTTAAAACAGAATTAAAGTTAAGCAATCATCAGTGAGAGATTTGATTCCAAATTTGATTGAGTTTCTATCTATGGTAATACATCAGAGAATATCTGGAAAAAGACTTTTATCACAGATATATAAATAATTAAAAAGGAATTAGATTATAATAAAGAAAACTACTGGAGTTACTTTAGACTCATAAACAACAAATCTCCTACTGATAAAGATAAGCCGTTAATATTAACTTAAGCCAAACAAACCACTAGTTCTCTACACTGGAAATTGTTTTCATGTTAATTTTTACATAGATATTTTTTACCCCTCATAGAGTAGAATTAATATCTAAAATCAAGAAGGTTATTGGAGATGCAAGCCAGATTTAAAAGCTCAATGGGCACATATGTTTTTTGAATATGATGTAATCAAACCATTTTAGAAAGATATGAATGCTTTTTACAGACTTTGTTTTCTGATAAATTTATTTAACAAAATCTTTGATTGTGTTTAATACCCCAGTACCTGATTGCATTTAAAAAGTGAAGTATCCAATTCTTTGGTGTACATTATTGATTGCAATGAAAACAATAACAAGAAACTGGAAAAGTGAATCGACTCCTTCTTCAAAAAATTTAAGACTTTATCTACAGAAGCCTGCCATCTGGAATTTATTAACTTTAGATTGAGAATAACAAGCCTGGCACTGGTGGTCTGCCATCAGCACTCTGGATAACTTGTACTGAGTTAAACAAACAATGACTATTAATCTAATGACATTTAATAATTATATTGTAAATAGTTGTATTATATGTTTTAGAGAAACAGAGCAGGTAACAGAGGGGTCAAATCCAGTTTATGTATAATTTAAAGGAGTGGTTCAGAATAACTATTGACACGTTTTTGTATGTGTATGTTTTGTTGTTTGAAAGTCAACTGTTTGCAGTACTAATAACTGCATGTAATGTGCATGAGATGCGCATGAGATGAAATATAACATTATCTAAATGATAACACAAAAGAAAAGCAGTAATATGAAATGTAGAAAATTGTATTACATATTGATGCATTACATTAATATATCTCTCAAGCAATAATGCTGTCAGAAATATCCTTTGAAACATCAGTATTAATGCATCTGCTGTGTCAAAAAGTCTAATATCAGCCATTGTCTGTCTCTTTTCACATTACTTAATATTACCTTAAGTCCTGATAATGTGTGACAGAACTTCAAGGTCTAATGTGGCAAGTAGATGTGAAAAAGATGATTGCATCAGTTTAATGCACCATTTGTTCTGGTCACTGCTAGATATACCGTTTGATTGTTTGAATTTCCCTTTCAAATTTTTTCAATTTTTTTTTTTTTTTGCCTTTTGCAGTTTTGTGCCACTTGGCAGTGCACAAACATGTTTCATAGCTGTAAACAAAATTGAAAAATTTAATTTGGGGTGGCTTCTGTAGTGTAAATGAACCTGGCATCAGTGCCTGGTTTTAGCACTCTGGACAGAACTGATTGAAGAGAATGCATCTGTCAGCAAATCATCTCTTTGAGACAAAGTGTAAGGGCAGCAAGTTTAAAGAAAGGGGCGGGTATTGCAGGGTTCAAATCCAGTTTACATATAGTTTTACTGAGGGGTCAAAATGACAAAAACATATCATTAGGAATATAACACTATATACAAACAAGTATCATAAATATGATTTTTGCAACATTTCTTCATTAATGCTTGCTATGTAAGTCCTATATATTGTGTGCAAATTATGTTTAGTATAACAATAATGTAATAGTTAATTTAAAATGCATTTGCATAGGTATCATGTACACAATAGCTTTGCTATAATTATTATGACCCATCACATGTCATAAGTATGTGTTTAAAACAGTATGTAATATGAAGTATGTATGTAACATAAACCAACATGTATAACTCAGGTCATGTATCTCCATGCATCTGAAATGTATACTGTGTTTTACACAGAACTCTAAGACCATGAGTAGTTCAGGTCACACATTTAGAGGCATCTCTTAAGTACATCTCTATTCATTGTGAAAATATATCTCAAATATAACCAAAAAATAACCATGTTAAAAAAAAGAAGTTCTACTGTGGCTTTGACAGTTTCTAAACCAAGGTTAAGTTTTTATCTTTCTACTTCTCATGAGTTAGGTGGTACTTCATAATTGTGATAGTGTGCAACACCCAGGAGTTCAATATGTTACAACTCATACCATTTTACCTCCAACCAACAATGGTTATAAGAAACACTGTAAAGTACTTCAGAGTTTAACATTGGAACAAGATTAAATAGGCTGAGCATCACACATGGCCAGATCTCACTGCCATATTTCACACCTTCATTTTATTTGGATGTAAGCATTGCTAATGTCTCTATCAAGCTTTGCTTGTGTTTTCAATTGTGGAAATGCAGCTGGCAAGGCTGTGTGCTTTTGTGCACTGCCTGTTACATGGAAGATCTGAACTGAGTGCCAGTTCAGGCTCATAGTTCAAGCTGTACTTCTGTAGACATGGCTGGTAAAGGAAAGGATGGGGCTCCATTTAGAGCACAGACATGGAGTGTTGTGGAGTCCAGAAATTTTGTGGCACTTCAAGTGCTACAGTTGTAGGCTGCTGTAGGTCTCACTATAAGTCTGAAGCTTGGAATAGCTTGACCACGGCGGTCCCCGGTGCAATTGTCGTTCTATGCACTGGGGAACAATGTAGTCACCATTACAGTGACATGAAGAGGTGCATAAAGAACTTCCTGAGCTGATGAGAGGAGGCATTTAAGGCAGTTCTGTAAGTATAGTGACCCTTCACCAGTCAATGATATAGCATGGATTATCCAGCCAATGCACATTACGCTTTCATACCTTTTTTTTCCCTACTGTACAGCAACAGAACAGATAGCACAGACCCATAATGCAAACCAGGAGGGACTGGCTTGCTAAGAGGCACAGAGTAAGTATGCCTGAGGTATGAATGCAAGCCAGATAATACTTTTCAGACCATAAGTCAATATCAGCTTGAGCAGACATGCCTAAACTTTTATATCAGACAGGCATGCCTTTTCCAATAGTACTTAGTGATTGCATTAGGCAGTGAGTACACCATCTTAGTCATGTATGGGTTCAACTCCCAGAAGCAGAAATTAGCTGCCAACTGTAGTTATTAACATGGAAAGCATATATCAGCTATGGCATACTCAAGTAAAAGTTTCAATTTCTTATATAATAGCAGTGAGACAGATTTGCTTTATAACCATGCAGGGTACTTTTATATATTTTTGTACCTCTATTCTCTCTGTCCTCACTACTAACTTAACCTACCCTCCGTTCCTCTACACATACTCCCCTGAGGTTACATGCATACCTTTTCCACATCTATTCCTACTATCTCCTCTATCAGACCCTACCCTTCTCTACTTGTACTATCCTACACCTTCACAAATATAATCTGTTACCGCATTTCATGACTTCTAGAATATTAATAATTGTTATGATAATCATCAGTTATGTAAATAATGCTGCATATTTCTATTATCAAGCTTTCCATATAATTTATGCTTGAACACTATGACTTTATTATGTCTGTTGAGTTTTATTCTGACAAACTAATGTGTAGTGTTTCAAATTTTGGGCTTGAATGTTATGACTTTATTATGTCTGTTAAGTTTCCATTCTGACAAACTAATGTGTTGTTTTCATATTTGTGCTTGAATGTCATGACTTTATTATGCCTAGTTTTTTGTTCTGTTAATCATATGCATCTGGAGCTTTTCTCCCAGGGCTTCTGCTGAAAATAGGTACTTCATGAGTCAGTCAGACTTTCCCTGTAAACAAATGCCAAATAAATGCATAAATTAATAAAAACATTAATGCCTTCACATCATATTTGTATATGTCAAAGGTGAGCACATTTATGTGTCATATTTGCTTATGTATGAAATAATAGAATAATCTGACACGCCATTGGTCTTATTATCTCTGTTCTGCCTTCCCTACCCTATCTCTCTCTCTCTTTTTTAATTTTTTTGGGGGGCTACATTGTTATTGAAACCAAAATGATTATCAGCACAGGGAGATAGACTGACCATTCTAGTTTGGCCCAATCTATCTCTACAGGTGGCTGCAGTACCATCATAGGCAGCACAGACACCCAGTATATCTGAGTCACAACCTGTCAGTGTTGTCACCACAACTCCTTCTCTAGCTGCTCCACCTGAATCAGGTAGCACAGCCTTGGCTGCTAGTGCAGTTATATTCTCCAGGAGCAGTGCTAGTGGAGGTATTGATTTTGTCACCATTTGAGAGACAGGACATAATGGAGGGGGCCTTAGTGCCCAAGGTGCCCAAACTGGCAGAGTTTAAAAAATCCTGCTTCAGATTGCCAAATCAATGCCATCATGCCCAGCACTGACACAGGAAAGGTGAAGACTAGATTCTCACTGTGCTCAAACTGCATGTGGATGCCCCTCTGATGTCCCCTATCAATCACCAATCACGGTTTCTCCCAAACTTTTGTGTGGATCACCATCTTGTCTGTCTTACACGTCCTGAATGTTTGAGTCTGCTACCTAACCAGCCCTACTTACCTGTACCTCTTATTCCTAAGCACCTTCCTCAACAGTTTTCTCTCTATCCACAAAAAAAAAAAAAAAAAAAAAAACAGGCACAAGTCTCACAACAAAGTATGCCCCATAAATAGCTCTTCACTTCAAATATATGTCATTTTGACACACTCCATTTGGTCCAATTGGCTGTACAACATTATTCTGCCGGTGTCAACCAATCTTGTGGTGACTCTCAGAATTCAACAAATTCTCGGTCAATTCTACATATATGTTCTGAAGAAGTGGATACCTATGGTGCTCTCCCAACACTGCCCTGTAAATTCTTGTATTCTTTCCCATGTCCTTCCTTCTGCTTGCCCCTATTTCACCACTTTTCTATTAACCCATATTTTATACAACAAATTCTAAAAATGGCAAGAAGGCAAGTAGATATAATCAAGTAAAATCCAAGAAAAACTTTATTCTGCGTAAACGCTTTTGTAATAACATTACTTCATCAGATGCATAAACAACAATAATGAGCACTACATGTATATGTATATATATATATATATATATATATATATGTATATATAGAGTAATATCCAAAGATAAGCCTTAGATTTCTCTCCTTTTCTTCATTGAAAAATAACTTGCATTCATTTAAAGTTATACATACAATAAAAGATGCATCATAAAAATCTAAAAACACACCATGGAAATACCACTACTTTCCACATAGTATAACATAAAAATAAATGAATGGAATAACCTAGCATATTAGTGCTTAAGTCTCCTATTCTTTAAAATGGGCTTGGGAGGCACCATGTCATTTAAATCTGAGCCACGGTGGGCTCCTAAACATAGGATCCAACGTAGGTCCTGTGTCTCAGTCATATTAACAATATCACCCATCCTTAGGTTCTCCTGAATTACTTTAAGTACCTGAAACCAAAAGATGTGATCTACCCCTTCCAATAGTATATGTTTAGCAATTGCACTGTAGTCCCATTTTCTTCAGACACAGTAATCATGGTCCCTTATTCTTTCTCTAAGCCTGCGGTTAGTTTTACCAATGTAGAATTTAAAACATTTGGTACAATGGGCTATATACACTAGATTGGTAGTATTGCAATCCGCCTTGCATTTAATTTCCCAAAGGTATCGAGTATCTGGATGTCTAAAATATCTAGATCCATCTACAAAAATACAATTACATTTCCCACATTTGGAGGTACCTGACATAAACTCATTAGGGGAAAGTTTGGAACTTCGGATAGCATAGCTTCTGTTTCAGTGTGGACCCATTCTTAGGTCCACATTGAAATTAAATTTATTATTAATTATGTGATTTTAACTTTGTGATATAGGAGTTCCTGTATAGTGTGCTAAAATTATCTTCAGATCTATAAACTGATTTTTGCATAGTGTTAATTTGTGAAACAAATTTATGAATAAAAACGTTTATGGATTACATCAACGCTTTATGTGAAGTTTTGAAACAACAGGGACTATTGTGGACTATTGTGGACACTTGTGAGGAAATTATTGGACAATAAGTATAATATGTTTTTTAGCATGCTAAAGCATCTTATGTATACTGTATTGGTCTAGCCTCATTGTGACTTTTCTTGGCTTATTAGACCATTTTGAACTGCAGGCCTTAGTTTTTCAGTATTGAGTGATTTTTGAGTATAGTAACACTCTTTTTTCTTAAAACATACTGAAGGTCGTGCCATTTCTTGTGTTTTTTATTACAACAGCAATATTTTGGTTGATGTATATATTTTTCATATGTCAGATAGTTCTTCTTTTGGGGTATATATCCTATATAGAGGCCCTGTTGCCCCCCCCTCCTTTTTTTCCCAAAATATAGGCATTGGCTTTGATTGCTTTTGTTTAAGGCTATGTATTTCAATCATTTGATTGGTTCATTTTACATTATTTTGTGTAATAATACTGTTAGCTTGATTAATGCATGTCAACTGGGGATGCCAAATGTTTCTCACAATTGATGTCCTTTTCTTTAGTATAAGTCTATTTAGAACAGGTTACACCTGAATCTAGCTTTTTCAATAGCCCCCCTCCTATTTCACATTTGGGTTAGACAAATGTTTATATGTTTCTATTTACCAACATATGGGTCATATTTTATTTTTATGATTACATTCCATCTAGTGAATGGCAGTATTTATCATTTTTTAAATTTATCTATATAATTGTGAAGTTTATAGCTTTACAATTCTTAGGGAGTGGTCAGGTTTGGCCCCTTGATTTTCTGAGTATGATCTAATTGAATTTTTACTATTACTTTTGGTGAAATCATTTGCAACTAACATATTTATATATATATATCAATATATTTTCTGTAATATTGCCCAGGTCTTTTTTACAGTGTTATCATACATTTGTTTTTTTCTATTTTATATGTCAACAAGCATATATTGTTTTTGACCATTGGCATTTGGCTATATTTGCTTTGGGAATGTAACAATATTAGACAGGTAATATTGGCCTGTCCTTCAGAGCTATTATTGTTCCCTTTATATTGACGTGGCCATTTTATGAGAAGCCATTATTGTCATTTCTGTTAATACAAAGATGGACCTTTTTAATTTGGTTTCAGGGCTTTCTGCTGATAGGGCAGATTTGAGTGCATTTGGTCTTTGTACAGGTTCTATTAACAACTCTTCTAATGACCCCTTGGGATCTGAGCCATCATGTAGTTTGGCCTTTGATAATCTTTTTAAGCATTTAAAATTGTTAAGATCTAGTGTTTGGCATTCCAAACTTTTCAAAGCTTATATTGCAAAAGGAATCACACCAAGGGGTCTTAGAATTCGAATTCAACCACATGTGGGACATCCAGATGAGGAGCTCAATAGCCAATGGTCTAATATACAACAGCATGCTTCCATGTCATTTGTTGAAGCTTTGGACAAATATCATGACAGAATTATTGATTCTGAAATTAACACTGTAACAGACTTGTGCAATGATGTACAGAAATTTGAGGATGAAATATTCTTTCAGAAATATCTTAATAAGGTGGCCAGTGATCTCACCAAACTTGAAGAACAGTTAAAATTAAGGAAAATTAAAAAATTCAAGTGTGATTTAAAAGATTATCAGGGAGCTAACCCTTTTAGTTTTCCTTCCAAACATGTTCGGTTTAACCCTAATCCAGTTAAAACACCAAGAAGAAAGAGACCCAGATCCATATTACGTAATAAATCCATAACAAATGGATCATCTACTGATAATCCTTCATCACATACAGATAGTGACATACAGCCAGCATCGGATTCACCCAACCCCAAAAGAGCCCATGGTTTTGTCCCTTTAGGGGGAAATACAAACGTGGAGGCAGGAAACACAAAAAGAATCGAGAACATTCAGAGTTTGTTAGAGATGGTAATACAGAAATAAGCAATGTAAATTCAAATGTTCTAAATCTGTCTGATTGTGTCTTGTCTCCATCACAAGTGGCTATCTTGAATAAAGGTTTAACTTTTATCCCTGGGTTTGTTATTTCTGAGGACCAATTGGTCCAGGATGTCTTGTCATTTTGTAGAATTCTTAATTTGAAATTACAGTTTGGAGATGGTGATGCATCTTATGATTATAATAAATTCATTTATCATAAATCTAAATATCTTCCTCCGATGCACCCCATTGTTCATTTGTTTCAGAATATGATTCTCAAAGATCAACATTTTGACAGTTCTGATATTCGTTATAAACCCAATAATTTGTCATCTAGTGAAAAACAGGCTATTGTCGAATTACAACAAAACAAGGATTTGGTTATTATTTCAGCAGATAAAGGTGGGGCAGTCGTGGTTATGAACTGGTCAGATTATGACAAGGAGGCCAGGAGACAACTTGCTGACAAACGGTACTATGCTGAAATGTGTTTAAATCCCACGCATAGGTTTAAGAAACAGATTGACGAGTTTCTTATTAGTGCCAGAGAAACTGGCCTCATAACCACTTCTACATTAGAACAACTTACTATTCAGGATCCTATTAATCAATACATTTATTTTCTTCCCAAGATTCATAAAGATCCTGTTCATCCCCCAGGTAGGCCCATTGTTTCTGACCGAGGTTATCTCACAGAACCATTATCCTTGTTTTTGACTAAACACCTTAAGCCTTTGTTGTCATTTGTTCATTCTCGGTTGCAAGACATGACCGAATTCCTACACATCATATCTGATGCACAATTGGAACCTGGTTGGCTGATGTGTACACTTGATGTCAGTTCCCTGTATACGAATATTCCACATCAGGTTGGGCTTGAAGCATTAACTCACTGGCTCAATATTGCCCATCTATATGAACAAGATTTTAATTCCTTTCTTGTTGGTCTCGCAAAGCATGTACTTACTAATAATGTTTTTTTCTATCAGGACATTTGTTTTTGGCAAACTAAAGGAACAGCTATGGGAGCATCATTTGCTCCCATTTATGCCGACCTGTTTATGGCCTATATTGAGGAACATATTATCTACAATAGTAGCCATAATATTTACCTTCCTGAAATTGATATTTGGAGGCGGTATTTGGATGATTGCTGGATGGTGTGGAGGGCTGATGTTGATTATTTAACTGAATTTGTCTCATATTTAAATGATAATATTTGGGGCTTACAGTTTACTGTCAATTATTATGCTGACACAATAACTTTTCTGGATGTGCTAATAACAAGACAACCAGATGATACTCTTAGTACACAGGTTTTCAGGAAATATCCTGAATACAACACAGTCCTTCACGCATCCAGCTTTCATCCTCCACATATTGCTAAAAACATACCTAAATCACAGTTTATACGTCTGAGGCGTATATGTTCTCAGGAGGAGACTTTTCAAGAAGATAGGTGTGATTTAATTAATAGATTTAGTGTAAGGGGACATTCTATGGGACATGTTTTGCGGGCCAGCAATTGGGCTAATACCTTATCCAGGCAGGAGCTGTTAACTTACAAACTTAGGGATCAGAGGAACTCACAGCCAATCAGGTTCTTAACAACATATGCTAGGAATTCAGATGTACTCATGAATAGTGTACAAAGGAATTGGAATATTTTGTTAAGTCTACCAGAATTATCAGATGTATTACCTGGCAAATGTTTATTCTCATTTGGCAAGGGCAGGAATTTAGCCTCATGTTTTAATCATTATAAACATACACATCATGCCAGTGCTGGACAATTTTCACAAACAACTATTACAGGGGAACCTTTGGTGGGGTGTTTTCCCTGTGGTAATTGTAGTAACTGTTGTAAAATTGTCAAATCCAAGGAATTTTCTAGCAGGAATTGCTCAAAGGTCTATGATATTTCATTTTTTGCAAATTGTAGCAGCGAATGGCTCATTTATTTAGCAACATGTAATTGCAGCTCTTTCTATGTTGGTCAAACATCTCGTCCCTTAAGACTACGTATATCTGAACATATGAGCAATATCAAAAATAAGAAAATAAATAATGCATTGTACAAACATACTTTAAAACATCACACTGCTAATTTCTCTTTTATGGTGATTGATGTGATTAAGGGTATTAAATTTAACAAAACAGGATGGCACTCAATGTTAGATCACTGAAGAAGGCTGTGCTTTTTTTGCCAGCCGAAACCGGTCTGTGAGCTTTTTTGATGTTTATTCAACATTAAATCTTTTTTATTGGATCCATTTTGGTTGCTGGCTTCATTTTGGTTCTGTGGATATTTGTTAATGTGTCAAATATTTTTAGTTCAATTGAAATGCAAAAATATTTAATTTTGTTTAAAATTTAATAAAAATTCTTTTGAAAAAAAAGGAAGAATGGACTTAACAAAAAGTTAAGGCCTTACACTGAATGACTTAGTAAAGAAACCCATTATAACATTTATATTACTAAATGCTTATGATCCAACATTACCTCTGAGTAACAAGTGTTTGTGTGTAAGTCATATGAAGTGCTTAAGAGTTTAATAATAAAAATACATCAAAATAAAGCCAAATGAAACTACATTTATGTCAGGCTAGCATAAAAATGGGAATAACACTCACAAAATAAAGGTCAGAAAAAAAGCTGAAGTATCGCAAACACTGGTTCATCTACACATCTAGTGGGAATTTACAAAGGACAAGTGTAAGAACAGGATTATATAGGGCCTTAAATGTAAAGTGATACAATGTCACCTCTTGAGTATATGTAAACTAATTTCTCTTCTTCATAGAAGTCTGTGGCAAATAGTGAAAATGCTCTCAAATGTGGTGGTGTTTGTGTACCATTAGTAATATACATATTGTCTTTTACATAAACAACCAAAGTTGAGGCAACATCACAAAGAAATACTTGATTTTGTTTGGTGGCATAATCCTTTGCTTGCTGTTTGGCATTGCACAACAGGGACTGATGGTGGTCACTAGCAGTGAATGATGGTTCAGATCCCAAGGCAAAAGAAAATAAATTTAATTTGATTTGCCTTCAGAAGAAAAAAACAAACCTGGCACTGGTGGTCTGCCATCAGCACTCTGGATAGTACTGAGTGAAGAAAATGCACCTCTCAACTGCCCATCTCTGTGGCACAATGTATAATTGCACTGAGCTTAGAGAAACAGAGCAGGTAACACAGGGGTCAAATCCAGTTTATGTATAATTTAAAGGAGTGGTTCAGAATAACCATTGACACACGTTTTTGTATGTGTATGTTTTGTTGTTTGAAAGTGAACTGCTTGCAGTACTAATAACTGCATGCAATGTGCATGAGATGAAATATAACATTATCTAAATGATAACACAAAAGAAAAGCAGTAATATGAAATGTAGAAAAATGTATTACATATTGATGCATTACATTAATATATCTCTCAAGCAATAATGCTGTCAGAAATATCCTTTGAAACATCAGTATTAATGCATCTGCTGTGTCAAAAAGATCTAATATCAGCCATTGTATGTCTCCTTTCACATTACTTAATATTACCTTAAGTCCTGATAATGTGTGACAGAACTTCAAGGTCTAATGTGGCAAGTAGATGTGAAAAGGATGATTGCATCAGTTTAATGCACCATTTGTTCTGGTCACTGCTAGATATACCATTTGATTGTTTGAATTTTCCTTTCAAATTTTTTCAATTTTTTTTTTGCCTTTTGCAGTTTTGTGCCACTTGGCAGTGCACAAACATGTTTCATAGCTGTAAACAAAATTGAAAAATTTAATTTGTGGTGGCTTCTGTAGCGTAAATGAACCAGGCACCAGTGCTTGTTTAGCACTCTGGACAGAACTGATTGAAGAGAATGCATCTGTCAGCAAATCATCTCTTTGGGACAAAGTGTAAGGGCAGCAAGTTTAAAGAAAGGGGCGGGTATTGCAGGGTTCAAATCCAGTTTACATATAGTTTTACTGAGGGGGGTTACTGAGGGTTCTAATCAAGAACAGTGTCAAACTGTTATTGATTGTTTTATAAGACTATAATATTGTTCTCAGCCACCATTATCCTGCGTCTGTCCTAATCTACTTGTTCCCTGCCTCCCTCCCCCGTCTCTCCCTTTGTAAATCTCTACCTCCTTCTTTATTATCAGCCTGAGTCTTCAGCATTTGTGTGATGCTTGGCACTGAAAAAAATACTAACCAATGGTAAATGGCACTTCATATCTTGTGGCAAATTCCTATGAGTTTTTGCCTTAGACTGAATTAGCACAGTTAGCTTAACATAAATAGCCTTAAGTCTGTGCACTATAGAAAACCAGAGTAAAATTAATAAAGTGTGATACCATTACTCATCTGTATATATTAGACTGCTAGATGTCTTGTGCAGTTGGTGAAGGCTATGAACTGGCATTTCCAAAGCAGTGTGTTGAAATTATTCTCATGTCAGTAAACTGCTTTTTGCATAGTGTCAAGGGTTTGAATCCAGAACTATATGAAATAATTATTTAATGTTTTATTTCTATTACTGTTATGTGTGTAAGTGTTGGCTATATATGTTATTAAACCAAAATTATCCTGCTTATGTCTTACACATATTTATACTTTTCTGGCCTTGCTTGTTCCCTATTGGAAACACATGATTAAACATTCCATAACAGATTAATTATCAGGGAAAAAATAATACTAACCCACCACAAAGTTGTTTAGGAATGCCCCCCTCCAAAAAAAAAAATAGTCTGTCTTTATCCCTGTCTCCAGCCCTGTCTGTGTTCCACCCTTCTGTCTCATCAGTGCTGGATGTAATGCACACCTTATGGGATTTTATGACTGTCATAACTGCAATGAAGACTACTGCATATATTCTCCTTTTCTTCAGTCTGTCAGATTTTACATTTGTGCATTCATATGTGGTGGGATGAGGTAATACTCAGGCCTGTCAAGTGCTTACTGTATAGTGTGGAGGTTCAAATCTAGAAGCATGTGAAAGCATTACTGAATGTGTTTTATATGACTATTTTGTGTGTAACTGTACCATACTATTATCCTAGTGTTGTATTAATCTGTGTCTCCCTGTTGGGAACACTTTCTTGTACAGATGATGACAGAATAATTATGATGACAAGCATACGAGTAACACAACACAATTTTGCAGACATGTCCCATAAGTAAAACTCTTCCTCTTTCTCTACCATGTCTTCCAATCTCTCTTCCCCATTTTTTATTCTCAGCTTTTGCACTGAGCTTGGCATCATACCCCAGTGCTGACTGCAATTAAATGACATTTCATTTTTTATTCTCAGTTTTTGCACTGAGCTTGGCATCATACCCCAGTGCTGACTGCCATTAAATGACATTTCACAACTTATGCTAAAAACTGAAGGTTTTAATTTCAGCTGCACTGCGATGAAGCTTGATGCTTAAATATTCAGTTGCTTCCAGCTGTTGTCACAGGCCCTTAAAATGTATGACTTTATCTTAAGAAACTATTTATCTTAAGGAAGTATAACTTTATATGTCACGAGCTGGGATAATCCTTTGATCTGTACACTTTTATTTTATATTGTCAAGGGTTCGCATTCAGATATATGTTGTACAATTAGGTAATGTTTTCATTTTTTAATTGTACATGTTTAAGCGTATGCATATGTGGGTTCGGGCTCCTAAGTAGTGAGACATTTCCCTGTGGTACATTTGGTTGGGCACACATGGCTGAAGTGACATTCAGCTGCAGAGATATATGTCTGTTGCATATTCCCTATGGACAAAGAGAAGCACACAGCACCATGTTCACAGCTTCAATAACCAAATGCAGAGGAGGGAAATAATGTCCATGGTCCGGGTTCAGGTTCCTAGCTGGCGAGGCATTTCTGTGTGGTACATTTGGTTGGGGACTTGTGGCTGAAGAGACATTCAGCTGCAGAAACACGTGGTTGTTGCAGATTTCCTGTAGACAAAGCGAAGCACATAACACCATACCCACATCTTCAATAAACAAGTGCATGTTGGTAGCAGAAGTAAAATATATTGTGCTTGGTGTACCGTACATGTTTATATAAGTACAGTATGTAGAAGTCTGCTACTGCCTGGAGTAAATCCTACATGCTACCACAGTGACACTTTTGCTCCAGTATGTATTTTTTGTAATGTTCTCTAATCACTGTGAAGGGAGTAATTGTGTGCACATACCAGTAATAAAGGCACTTGCCCATTGTGTGCTGCATTTTTATTGCCACTGACAAACTCACCAGGCAGCCTGCTGCTGATACCCAACCAAATGTACCACAGGGAAATGTCTCACTGCCTAGGAGCTAAACCCCACCTCAAGACATGATTCTACATGTACTATCTAGAACATTGAGATGTATTTTATCAGGAAAATTCCTTGTAATTTTAAAGGGGGTTAACAGTTCAAACCAACACATTTTCTAAAGTATTTAAAACAGTGATTTAATTAAATTAATTTTGTGGGTTTGGTAATATTGTGTTGGGTTATATTACATAAGAAGTACCAGAACCTATCAGAAGAATTTTTCAATGGAAGTTTGACTAAAATTACATTTTCATTAATTATTAAGGATAGATGTAATAGTTTCCAACTAGAGGGATGATTTGGATTAATACAGTTTAAAATAACCTTAAATATGGATGCGTTAATATATGTTTCAATATCTGGGAATTTGATTCCTCCTTGCTCCCAAGATCTAATGTGATGTAGAAAAGCTATTATGTTTCTTTTGGGGAACCAAAGAAATTTCATTAGTAATCTATTTATATCTTTACTGTATTGATATTTATAAGAAGAGTTAAGAACTAGAGCTATATAGAGTATTTTTGGTAAGAGTGTCATTTTTATTAATTGTAACCTATCTTCAAAGGTGATGAGAATTTTGTTCCAACTATTTGTATACTTATTTATTAAGTTTATAATATTTTCATAATTATATTCAATTATGTTTTCTGTGGATTTACATAGTGTTATTCCTAGATAATCAAGGGAATCAAATGAGCTTATTGTCGACTCCTTTACGTGAAATTCATAATGCTGATTTCTCAAAATGTCATAAATACGCCAAATGTCGACATTTCAGACCACTCCACACCTAAAAACAAGTGCTAACATGGGTCAAAAAGGGGGCGAGATTTTACAGTTCAGAATATCAGTGTTTGACATTATCAACTGTTGCAGTTTGGAGTTCATGTTAGTGCTGTCGACGATGTGCAATTGACATTTTGACAGTAAAACTATATATATATATATATATATATATATATATATATATATATATATAGTAAATTCTCAGTTACTCACAGTTAACTCAAGCAACTGGCACTCTCAAGCAACCAGCAAAAAAAAAAAAAAAAAAAAAAATCGAAGACATACAGTACAATTTTCATGTATTGCACTTTCTGTTTTCCCCCTGCAGAAACATACCTTGTGTTTTTAGACTTTTAGAGTTTTAAAAAGGAAGATAGGATTAAATTCTCTCTCTTCCCAACCAGACAACAAGTCAAACCAAGCAAATAGTATAGGGTACAGTATTAGTCAGGCCTATTTTTAATAGTAACTCTCAAGCAACGAGAAAATACAGTTATCCGGCATCTGCTAATCCTCACTGGTGCCAGTTAACTGAGAGTGTACTGTACACACACATATATACATCAACCCACCCCCAGATTGGAAAAGTAAATCATTAAGTCCTGGGAAAAATAAAGCACCTAAATGAATGATCCAACTCTGTTCTATTTTATTTAATAGTTCATGCCATCCCAACTTGTTCAACGCTTTAAAACAAATATGATCAATAGCAGCCAATCTGAATGAAGCAGCAGGATGGTTAAGGGTATGTTTAGACAAAACACTAAATGCATGACAATTCCTAATATCATTAAAGTGTTCAAGAATACATATTTAAACTATCTAGAAGTCTGTCCTACATAAAAAGCAGAACAGCTACATTCAAGTAGATATATCATCCATTCAGAAACATAAGTTTTCACACAATTAATCTCAAAGATTGGAGATGCATTAGGAGATGAAAATATTTTTATTTTCATAACAGACTTACAAGCTGAACAATGCCCACAAGGATAGCAGCCTACAAAATGTGTCCCTTCAATAGAATACTGGACATTTCGATCAGAACATAAAACATTTTTGAAATGATTCAAATAATTGCCAATATTTTCCCCCCTCTATAAAAAAATGCACAATATATGCGTAACAGCTGTGCCAGCCTTATATCCAATAAAAGTATGCCTCAGTGTTTCTTAATTAAATCACAAAAAGCTGTAGAATTACATCCAAAGCTAGTGATCATACTTAACAAAGCATTCCACTTCTTACATTCCCCATATTTTAATAATGAAGATCTGTCCATAGAGCTGGCAAAATTCTGCCCTCAATGAATATCATAAAATGTATAACCTCTAGCCTACCATTTCTGCATTGTGATTATCTAACTCCTCAGCAGAGGAACAAATCCTCTTAAGCCTTAGAAATTGAGATTTAGGAAAGTTATTGATTATATAGGGTTGATGGCAGCCAGTGGCATCTAAAAAGGAGTTATAATGAAACTCCTTCCAAAACAAAGAAGTAGACATAGTGCCATCAACATTTTTAACAACCCTGGCATCCAAAAAGAAACTCTGATTCAAGTTATAATTCAAACTAAACACCCATTTGTTGTTTGTCTTTTCCCGGTTAGGGGTCACCACAGCGGAACTTCGGTCCACCCATGATTGGCAGTAGATTTTTATGGTGCTGAGTGGCCAGCCTGATGCCCAACCTTCAGCGAAAGCATGCCCATTCACGCATGTCTTTCAGAGGCCACTCAACTGCAGAGAGGACATGACGACTCTGCACAGAAGGCACTCCAGCCGTGAATAAAACAGGAGAACCTCTTGCTGTGAGGCAACAACCCATTTGTTATCATTCAAATATTGTACAAATTCCTGCAAACAGATGGCATCAGATTTCTATAACATTCAACAATCATCAAGGTAATGGCACCATATGTCTAGTTCTTCTAAAAATATATTATAACTAGCATCATAAATCAATTGTTCTTCTAAATACACCATAAATAGGTCTGCATAAATAGGCATAAAAGATGCCCCCATCCCTGTGCCTTTTAATTGTAAGAAATAATCTCCATTAAAATAAACCACAGTTTAGTTAAAACATGTTCTATTAAACAAACCAAAAAATGTATTATACCCTGGGCTATATAAACGAGTCTCTTCCAGCCAAAACTCTACTGCCAATGAAGCAACTCATGTGGAGTATTCATATATAATGCATTAACATCTAAAGTGCACATATACCACCGAACATCTTACTGTGCATTCCACAATATATTCAGAAATATAGTAGTACCTTGAATATGAGTTCTAATCCGTGTCAACAATGGCTTCAAGTATTTGGTCAAAAAGGCAGACAGTGGCTCAGTCAAAGTGTCCCGACTTAAAACTATAGGCCTCCCTGGGGGACATGTTGAATTATTATGTATCTTGGGCAATATACAGAATTATTGTGGGTAAGGATCCTGAACTTTAAGATAATATACTATATTTTTGAAATAATGCCTTCCTTCAATGCTAATAAAAGAAAGACATCTATATCCTTCTTAAACTGTAAGGTAGGATCTAAAACCATTTTTGATAAAATTGAGCATCCAGTATCTGGTTATAAGCTTCTTGCAAATAAAGGGACCAGCCCATACAACAATCGCTCCACACGTTAGCATTATTAATCACAATATTGTGACTATTTTTCAAAGACTGTAAAGCTTTGTTTTGTACACAGGAAAGGTTTTTCTTAAGACCCGTATTATATGAAAAATTAAAATAGAAATCCTTGAGTACATTCTGACAAAATACCGCAGCACATTTATTCATGAGGAGAAAAAATTGAACTTCTAAATTTAAATTGTTGCACTAGTTGTATTTTTGCTATCAAAATGCAATAAGAAATTTAACTTCCTACAAAATGAAATGACATCTTTGTTAAAAATGTCCTCAGCCACATAATAGGTTAACACAAAACTAAGTCCCTTGTTCAGCACATCCAATTCTGCCAGAGACAAAGTGGCAGAAGAGATATTATGTACAACAGAAACTGTGTCTATCTTGGAATCATCAGCCATAACAGTGCATCTAGCATGGTTGCTTCTTTTATAATATTTATGTCCAACCATTCTTCTAAGTGTAAAGAACTAGAGGAGTTCTTTTTAGATACAAGAGCATCTGTAATTATTTATACATCTGTGTCAATGGCAGAAAAGGATTCCTCTGCTGAAGTCTCTGATGCTGATGTAGTAGCCATCTGTTTTAAAATTGACCTGGGCCTCTTCCTTTTATCTTTTATATGACCTTGATTGTGACCATGTTCCATTCTAGCCTCTTGAAATTTGACAGATTTCTGATAAACAAATGGCTTGCCATTAATGTAGTCTCTGTCATCTCTCTTAAATATTTTGAGCTTGCGTGCATGTAATTCTTGTTCAAAGGTAGCAAGCCCTGATGCCAACAAACCAAACTGATCTTTATAATTTCCATGTGTTTGGAAAAGATTTTACGGTCTCACAAATGTTAGTCACTTTCAACATAATTTTTAGATATTTGCCTCTCTTAAAAGTCTATTAATGTTTTTGCAAACATCATAGAAGCCACTTGCTGAACTTTAAACCAGTCTTTTGTTAAAGTTTCATCGATATCATGTACCATTGGTTATATGCATACACATAAACCCAGAGAGCAATAACCTTTTGATTCATATGCTTTCAATAACTTCAAATGCAAACACTGGAATGTAAGTTTTCACTGGAACATAATTTTTTTTCATAGTTACCATTAATTTGTTAAACGTTTCAGTGCAAGGAAGAGTTTGTGAAGAGACAGTAACTTGATTGTTGGGAGAAGGTAAACTAAGCTCCAGATCCTCAAAAATCTTGACGTCATCTTTATCCAAAACCAATCCAGTCAAAAAATTTGTTAAATCTGTATTATCAGGTAAATACATTTTGTAAAAAGCAACAAAACAATGGAAACACCAGAAAAGACCCCCTCCAAGGGAAAAGCTGAACAAGGGAATCATCTAAACGCCAATGACTAGCCAACAACGAGCAAACAACACGTACACACCACAGAGAAGCTCCATCAAGTGTGGTGTGGCTCATTGTAATACTGCTTTTGGCTGAAAGCACTATGCTTTGCTTTTATTAAATGCCTTTTTAAACATTTGTGACATGGAATAAAGGTATCTAATTTCCAACGCAA
Organism: Protopterus annectens; assembly: GCF_019279795.1. Taxonomy (NCBI): domain Eukaryota; kingdom Metazoa; phylum Chordata; order Ceratodontiformes; family Protopteridae; genus Protopterus; species Protopterus annectens. The sequence continues at coordinate 230,951,651 of NC_056725.1, read as the reverse complement.
AGTGCTGGCCATTTTTTGTTTTTGCGATTTTGGCTTTTGGCCTTGCTGTACTTGCGGGAGTTTCTCTATGGTGTGCAGAACTATTAGGAAATTGAGTTAATAAAAAAAGAAGAATGGCAGAAATGCTTTAATAGGCACAGTTTAAAATGCACACATTTTAAAAAGTTTATTTTTTTATATGTTACACACTATGGAACCTGATATCAGGAGCAGGGATGCTAAGAAATATGAGTGGCTTGAATGACCACATTAATTTAAACGTGTTTTAAATAAATAGAAGGCTTAAGACCAAGTACAAGAAATGTTTTTTAGTTGAGACATGATTTGATGTGTCCTGTAGTTTAAGATCAAGTAAAATAACTGATATTAAAGAAAGAAATTGATTAGATGTGTTTTAGATGATGTCATGATTTTTGTTTGTTTTTTTGTTATTTTATGAACCGAGTTTTATCTTGTAGTCAGAATCTGAAGAAGTATGAATGCAAACAGATGAAGGCACTCATTCTGTCTGCAATAATGTGCTGGTTTGAAGGAAAGACACAGTGGATTTCAGATATTTTCTTGTTTTTATTCTGTTTTAAAAGTCCAGTGTCAGGTGTTTTCCATTCTTTTTCTACATTAATTATTTAGACATGTTGGTATACAAGAGTAACAACAAAAATGAATTGCTCACAATAGTAAGTTTTAAGGTAATAGGAAGCAATTTGTTATTGCATTATAACAGTATCCATCCAATATATGTAAGGAGTAATTTATTTAAAAGCATGGAATACAGGGTGAAGAACTTGACGGTTGAAGAACAGGTCAGGAATGACATAGTTAAACAGTTGAAAAAAAAAATTCAGGAACAGAGGGTACTCCAAGAAAATGTTAACCATGGTGGTGTGTCAGGTTAATAACAATAAAATTGGAAAGGCCAAGAGGACCAGCATGGTCCTAACATATGATATTGATAGTTATGCCATTAAGTATATTGTTGAAAGTAACTAGAAAATTTTAAGAGGGAGTCAAGAAGTATTTCCATGAGTTTGGCTACAACTTGTGACAGCTTAACTAGAGAGTAACATGAAAGGGATTTCATAGGGTGGAAAAACGAAAGTTGAGAATGTTATGAAAACAAATAAGTTGGATGGTTGAAATAAATGTTTAGGTTGTGGAGCATGCAGAAATGTTCTAGATGACCTTAGTATTTATTGTCCCATTACTATGAAAACATACAAGCCACCAGAAAGGTTCACTTGTCAGTCTGAGTATGTACTCTGTTACACAGCCTGTACATCATGTGAGAGTTTTTATATTGGAAAAATTATTAGGAAATTAAAAATTAGGGTTTATGAGTGCTTACAAGCAATTTATGAACAAGGACAGTTTGAATGCAATTTTTAGGCATTTTGGTAAGTGCATGATTTTAAGAAATTTTTATTTGGGGTTTTAAAGTATGCACCCAGAACCAAAAATGGTGGTAGTAGAGATGGTGATTTAAGCTATAAATTTTGCTTGATACATGCGGGGGCAAAAGCTTGAATGATATCATTAATTATATATGTGTTTTGAATAAGAAGGTAAAGCAGTATGTGTTGTCACATGATTAGTCATATGGTATAAGGTTTTTGTTATGTAAATGGTGATTATTAGGATGAGCAATGAAGTTTGAGGTCTTGTGTCTAAGTAAGAGGTTAGGAAGACAGAATCACTTACATCATTGTGTTTATTTTGAGTATCACAGTTTTTTTTCTTTTTTTGCATTGATATATTCCTATTCTCTTCAATTACTATGGATTGGTTTCATTGTAATTAGTAGATGTATTACCATGGGGTTGCCTCATCAGCATCCTGCATGACCACAGAAAGACTCCCATACTATGCATGCCTTCATGCTAGAGTACTATGCAACACTGTGTTAGGGCTGTTATTGAATACTAAATGGTTATTGCAACAAGTATCTCTCAACTGTCCCTGATTTTCAGGGACATCCCTAATTTAATTTTAAGGTGTGTCCCTCTTAATCCCTACTAAAAACATTGACTTTTAAAGAAAAGGTGGTGAATTACAGTTAATAAATAATGTCAATAATTAGAGTTATACCTTCTTTTACTTCTGAAAATTTATATTAGTTCACATTCTCTTATTCTGTCAAGATCTCGTGTTAATGGTAGCAATATTTTAAAAAGAGTCCCTGATTGTCCATGATTATATTTGGATTTGTCCATGATTCTGTTAGGGTTTGTCCCTGATTTGATGAGAACTATGTTGTAATGTGTACATGGAGGTGAACACATTGTAGTACCTTCATAAATTCCCTCGTATAGCTTTTGCAAAGAAGGGACAAGGAATATGCTTTGTCTGTCCATTATACAATGGTGGATATTTTAAGCAGAAACTAAATCCAATATTCCTAAACACAGGGATTATCCAGGTTTGATTAGAGCAGTTACTCACCGCTGTCAAAGCCAGGCAGAAACCTTGAATCCATTGGCATTTCTTGCACATTGCAATACGAGTTTGTCATTTAAAAAAAAACGTAACATTATTTAGTGTGTTGAAATGCAGCTTTTTAATAAATGTGCTAACAGCATATTACAATAGAAATTAAAATAAGTTAATTTTCAGCTTCTGTCTTTCTTAACTAGTAGCAGGAGATCCTGAATTTCAGACTGTTCAAGAAAAAACATAAATCTCAGTTTCAAACATTTTACAAAACAACAAAAGGAGGGCAGTTATTGTGTAAGGATCAAATCGCTTATTCTTTTTTTAGGTTTATTAGTAACAGGTATGAACATTAAAAAGGGATATTAGTGCCATATACTCTACCTTACCTTATAATACATTAGGCAATTTGTCTGTAAGTTAGGATGGACTCTACACACCAACAGTATGTCTGGGGCATTGGAGAGAAATAATGGAACACTTTGAGGAACATTTTTATAAACCTAAAAATTAAATGGTTATACTGCCACTTCATCAAAATATGATGCAATATCAATCAAAATACATTATATGGATCTCTGGTTCTATATATATTTAGTTATGAATAGTTCACATAAACAGCAGAATGGATTATTTTATAACACAAAGATAACTAAAATGCTAATAAAATTTATTTTAAAAATCTGTATGGCTGGTCTGGGTATATCCTCTGTTTTATGGATGTACTAGAGATTATACCTTGGCTAATTACTGGTATTGAAAAAGTTCAGGTTTCTCACACAAATGCACAAACACAAAAAAAATTGACTTATTGTTTCAGAAATGGGGTGGGGTGCAGGATTGGCAGATTATTTGGGTCAATTTATATAAAAATGTCGTTTTTGCAGAAGTGCACTTGCAATAAAATTCAAATACATATACCCTGGGAGATTTTTCTGCAAGACTCAAATTACCACTTAAATGTAGAAATTCTGTGGTTGCTGTCTATAATGGCAGATTATGTGTTCTTGCAAGACCAGCTGTGACCACACAAGAATGCAAAGTGGATAAATAAAGAATAAGTTATTTGTCCTGTGTTTCTTGAATTTTATTGTATAAAACAAGTGTTATTGATTTACGATTAATGTAAAAAAAGATTAGTCTGCTTTGCAATGCTAGTTTTCAGCCTTTTTTTAATATAGTGCTAAAGGGAGGGCAAAAGGTGGCAGAAACTATTATAGATGGAAAAGGATAATAACGAGTAACATCCTGTATTTATTTATATGTCAGTAATAAAACAGTGTACTCTACAAACTCTTGGTAATCTCAGGTGTGTGTGAGTGTGTGTGTGTGTGTGTGTGTGTGTGTGTGTGTGTGTGTGTGTGTGTGTGTGTGTGTGTGTGTGTGTGTGTGTGTGTGTGTGTGTGTGCGTGTGTGTGTGCGTGTGTGTGTGTGTGTGTGTGTGTGTGTGTGTGTGTGTGTGTGTGTGTGTGTGTGTGTGTGTGTGTGTGTGTGCGTGTGTGTGTGTGTGTGTGTGTGTGTGTGTGTGTGTGTGTGTGTGTGTGTGTGTGTGTGTGTGTGTGTGTGTGTGTGTGTGTGTGTGTGTGTGTGTGTGTGTGTGTGTGTGTGTGTGTGTGTGTGTGTGTGTGTGTGTGTGTGTGTGTGTGTGTGTGTGTGTGTGTGTATGTGTGTGTGTGAGTGTGTGTGTGTGTGTGTGTGTGTGTGTGTGTGTGTGTGTGTGTGTGTGTGTGTGTGTGTGTGTGTGTGTGTGTGTGTGTGTGTGTGTGTGTGTGTGTGTGTGTGTGTGTGTGTGTGTGTGTGTGTGTGTGTGTGTGTGTGAGTGTGCATGTGTGTCTGTGTGTGTGTGTGTGTGTGTGTGTGTGTGTGTGTGTGTGTGTGTGTGTGTGTATGTGTGTGTGTTTACTTTGTAAGGGTAGTACTTTGGATGTCAGCAGCAGGCTCAGGGGTCTTTCTATGGTGTGAGAAGGACCTGGTGTGACAAAGTCCAAGAACCAATGTTAAAAGTACATGCAAAGGACAGCAGCCACAAAAACACTGTAGTTAAGCAAAACAGCAGGCTAGATTTAGTGACGCTGTGTAGTAAGCATGTACAATGAAGTAGGTGTTCTGGGTATTCACATCTGTTAGTAATATCATAATTGTTTCATCATACAATTTATGTTTATGATAATTACATTCTGGTTTTACAAATAAACCAAATGCAAAATAATTTTGCCAAACAAATGCCAAACATTCAAATGCACAAGATTCTTCAGAGCTGGTCAGCAAAGATATTCTTGTAATTGGAGATTCAATTATTAGAAAAACTGATATTTATATTTGCAGAGAAGATAATGAACATCAAATAGTGTTATGCTTACCAGGAGCAAAAATAGAAGATGTGAGACAAGCCTTGGAGTTCCCTATTATATGATCGAAAATGCATTTGAAAGAATGCGTCTTGATCGAACTTGAAAGCATGAAACGGCAAAATACCGAAATGTCGTATAAGCAAATTCTTTCCCTGGACAAGAAATCGCTTGGTCGTCTTCGTTATTTTGCTGTTTTCATCACTGTAGTGCGATCTCGGAGTTGGTATATTTTAGTAGCGGGAGTGTGGGGGGCACAGCCCCTCATGTTGGGGGTGCTGGGAGCGAAGCCCTCAACTTTATGCAATGTTTTAAAGTTTTTTTTTTCTTATTTGGAACAGCGATTTTTTTTTTCCCCTGGGGGAAAAAAATCGCTGTTCTAAGTGTTCAGGATTGTAAGCTTTCACTTACATGGGGTCAGTAAATCAGTGTTCGCTTTCTTAAGTATTCGCTGATTTAATATAGACCCACCTTGGAACGTCTTAATGTATTCATGTTGGTACAAATTACGTCATCTGGAAGGATTCTCTTAGACAGTATTGTGTGTACTGGTTTTAGAACTTATTTTTCACAAATCACTTGTAGAAAGGATAGTCAGGTCACTGTGAATGAAAATATTTTTTGGGTAGATACCTACATGGAAAAAATGTCTTGTTCTAAAATATGGAAATGTGTACAGCATCCAAGTCTAGCTTTGGGCACACATATGTTCAGACAGGATGGCGTGCATTTGTCAAGATCAATGAAGAGAATTTTTGCAGCTGATATTTTGCAATATTCAACAAAGACTAGGCAGGATTTTTGCCAGGTCGAAAATTAAACAGTTCATAAATAGCAACATTTGCTACATCTCTGATGCTTGTTAATGCTACAGGCATTAATAATAAAGTTATTTTAATGGAAAATTTACTATGTTACCACAAGACTGATGTTATTGTTTGTGAAGCATGGTTAAAGAACAATGACTGGAAACCAGTTCTGTCAGGGTATAAATGTTTTACTGTAACAGGCATTCTAACAAAAATCAAGTGGAGGTGTTATGATAGGGATTAAAGATAGTTATGAGACCTGTAATTATTATATGTTCAATGATAACGCCAATACCATAGACTGTGTAACTGTGACAATAAAGAGAACCCTGGAACATATAACATTTGTTGGAATGTATAGACCACCAAAGTCAAGTGCAGATGACCTAGAGGAATTCATATTTTTCTTGCATGAAACACACGAGGGAAGAATAATATTAGCTGAGGACTTAAATTTACCAGAAACAGACTAGAATAATATTGATTCAACAATGTTAGTAAGGAAATTATTCAGAATGTATATTCAGGAACAACAATTGCTTCAGATTGTAAAAAAAAAAAAAAACTACCAGGGGACAGAATGTACTAGACATTGTTTGTGTTCCTAAAGAAATTACTGTTACTTCAAGTCAAGTTTTACCGCTGTTGATGTGCAGTGATCATGGGGTTATAAAGGTTAATTTGTTGCTAGATAATTCTGCCAAACTGAAATCTAAGGCATTGCACAGAAGGTTAATTACAAATTATATGGAAGTGAAACAGTCACTATATAAAACTAATTGGATTAAGGTGTTCAGTAGAAAAACTGTAGATGGCATATGGAAAGTTGAAAAAGAAATTATTTGAGTGCAAAAAAATCAAAAAATGTTTAACATCAGGATCTAGGCATACAACATCGGGATATATTTCCATAAGAACAATATATCTGATTAAGATAAGAGACAAAAAATATAAGAAATGAAAGAGACATTTCAAACTACAACTTTGAAAACTGAAATAAACAAGATGGACAAACAGATTAAGCATAGTATGAGACAGAATCGAGAACAATTTAAAGAAAATTTATGTAAAGATACTTAGCATAATAGGAAACCTTGTTATAGCTACATAAGATGTGGAAGAAGTAAAGACATACAAATTGATAAACTGTGTGCAGATTCTAAAATTTATTCTCAGACACAACAGATTATAGATATATTTACAAAATGTTATGCAAAACAGTTCCACAAAAGGGGTAATAAGTTGTCCTAGTGACATCCAGGTAACCCCAGATACTAGAATCAAATTAGCTTATATTGAAAAAGAACTGCACAAACTGGAAACAAACAAAGCACAAGGAGGAGACGGAATTAGTGACAATGACCTGAGAACACTTCATAGGTTCATAGGTAGGTACTATGGCTATCGGCCCTAGGGCCTATGCAAGCCCAGCCAAAAAGGTACCCTGGCTTTTGCCACCCAAGAAAATTATTTTCCTGTGCCACTGTCGAGCAGAGCCACAGAGGTAATCCCAGGGGTGAATTTCCTATTTCCCATCCAATCATCAAGATTTTTCTTGAAGAGTGCTAATGAGGAGCTTTGTTTGGTATTGATAGGTAGTTTATTCCAGAGTATGGGAAGTTTCTAGGACAGGAATCTATCCCTCCGGCATGTTGTGTTTATTGTGGTGACAAGGTTTAGGTCCCTATTGCGTGTAGCTTGGAGGGATTGGGATTTCTTTAAGTGGAGCATGTCCAACAGCTCTGGGTTTGACATTGCTTTGTATGTTAGGCAGAGCTCACCTCTGAGTAGGCGATATGCAAGTAAAGCTGGAGTTTTTTGAGATGGTCTGCGTAGGGCATCTGTTTGAGGCTGATAATCCTCTTTGTGAGGTATTTCTGTGGCCTTTCCAGTTGTTGTAGATGTCTTGTGAGGTACATACCAAAAGGGGCGCTGTACTCTATAATAGATCTAATGGGTGATGAGTAGAGGGGAACAATGACCTCTTTTTTTCTGGATGAGAAACCTTTTGTGATGAGGTGTGCCATGTAGAAGGATTTCCTGACTACTGTGGCAATGTGATTATCAAAGGAGAGACTGCTGTCCACCTGTGTCCCAAGGTCTCTTATCGCACTTTCGGTGTTAAGTATACTACCGCCTATGTTGTAATTCACGGGTACAGAGTTTTTACCAAAGGGGATGACAATGCACTTTTTGTCATTGAGCTTGAGGCCATGGCTTTGACACCAGGCATCTGTCTCGGTGAAGCCCTTTTGTAGGATGTCCACATTGTTAGGAGTTTTGATTATGGCTCCTAGTTTGCAGTCATCTGTGAAATTCATTAGCCAAAGACCTTCTGTGTTAGCCTGTACTTCAGAGAAGTAGATACCAAACAGGAGAGGACCCAGGACTGAACCCTGTGGTACTCCACTTGTCACTGGTCTGAAATTGGATTTGGAGTCTGCTACTTTCACAGTGTGGGTTCTGTCAGGGAGCCAGTTGGCAACCCATCTTGTGACATAGGGATTTCTACCTAGTTTAGTGAGTTTATCTATAATTCCACAGTAGGGGATGGTGTTGAAAGCCTTGGCAAGATCTAGATAGGCTGTGTGAACCACCTTACCCTTGTCAACGGCTTTGGTGACTGCTTCAAAGAAGTCTATCAGGTTTAGGAGACGTGATCTGCCTTTTACAAACCCAAACTGGGTGGTGTCCAGAGTTTTGAGATTACCAATGTCTTTGTTTATAAGTTCCATGATATTACGTTCCATGGCCTTGCAGACCAGGCTTGTCAGGCTAATGGGGCGGTAGTTCCCAGGGTCCGTGGTGGCTCCCCCCTTGTGGAGTGGGATAACCGTCACTGTGCGCCATTCAGCAGGCACAAAGCCTTCAGCAAGAACTTACAGTACCATTATATCTATTATTCACTAGGTCATATAAATATGGGGATATTTCTCAAGATTGGAGACATGTGCTTATTAAACTTGTCTTTAAGGGAAAGGGGAGTAGGATAAACCCAAACTCATATAAATCCTTAAGTCTACTTTCATGTTGTGAAAAAATAATGGAGAAGGTAATATTGGATAAGTTATTGTCAGAACTGGATAGGTTGGGACTTCACACCATATATCAGCATGCATATGTTGAAAACAGATCTATCACCACCTGTAACCTGATGTTCTATAACAATATAATAACAGCTATGAATAAAAAATTGTGCTGTGCTGTAATTTATATAGATTTAACTTCTGCATTTGACAGAGGCATACACAAAACACTGATCAATAAATTAGTACAACTAGGTATTGATGTACTCTTCATAAGATGGATAGCTGCATGGCTTACAAATAGGACATGGCAAGTATCATACAGCAACTGGATAGGTAAACTCCTTGGTTACAGTCAGGGTGTCCCGCAGGGCTCTGTTCTAGGCCCTTACTTGTTTAGATTGTATCTTTCAGACCTAAATTTTTAATCAGAGGTGTTCTACTTTCAATATGCAGATGACCTGAAATTAGGTAAACTGATTACATGTATTACAGATAAGGCATGTTTGCAAAATAACTTGACTAAAGTGACCATTTGGGCACAGGAGAATAATATGTTGATAAATACATCAAAAGCTAAGCATATGAGATTTGGGAGACATAAATTGAAAGGTGAATATTTAATACAGCACACAATGATTGAAACTGTAGACTCATTTAAGGACCTCGGTATAGTGGTAGATTCAGTTATGAGTTTTTCTAATCATATCAACCAATGGGTTAAGGATAGTTATAGAACTATGGGTTGTATAAAAATATTTATAAAGTCTAGGAAATCAGAAACGATGAAGTCATTGTTTGTTAGTACATTAGACCCAAACATGAATCTGGAATAACAATACGAAAATCCTTTAAGAAAACAAGCATAAGTAAACTGGAAGGAATACAGCAGAAATATGCCAAGGGCCTCCATGGATGTGAAAATTTAAGTTATTATGAAAGACTGCAATATCTGAACTTGTACAGTGTCTCATACAGATCTAAGAGAAGATCTTATTCAAGTATATAGGGCAGTATCTCTGGGAATGTTTGGGGTTATCAAAAAGTAGTAGAGAATCATCAGACAACCTATGTAGATACTATAGGAATGAGAAGTGCACTAACTGGTTCTCTGACAGAGTAGCTGATGCATGGAGTAGACTACTAAATTACATTAAAGGAAGTACTAGTTTAGATATTTTTAAGAACAGCCTGGACACTTATTATGGGAACAAGTGTTATGGTATATTGGCAAGCTAGAAGGGCTTTTAAGGCCCATGCTTGAAATATTTGTATGCATGTATGTATGTATGTAACAATTTTGTCAAAGAGCAAAGTAATTTTAAATAATTCTGAAATACTAACATTTTAAAAAAGATCACAAATAGCCCCAGCTACATAATATGCATTCTCTTAAATTAGCATAAAATACACAACAACTGTTATAACTCAGGCTTGCTCGTCTTCACAACCCTGCTAACTCTGCCCTCTGAACTCAATATGTTTTGCTGCTGATACAGAATTTGTATCAGATTCCATATATTGCACTGAATTGAACTTGAAAATAAATCTTTTGTACAGTGGATATAAAATGTTTACACACACTTGTTAAAATGCCAGGTTTTTGTGTTATAAAAAAATGAGACCACAATAAATCATTTCAAATCTTTTCCCACCTTTAATGTGACCTATGACCTGCACAATTCAATTGAAAAACAAATGAATCTGTTAGGGGAAAAATATAAAAAATAAAACACATACAATTTGCTGGCTGCATAAGTGTGCACACCCATAAGCTAATACTTTGTTGAAGCACCTTTTGATTTAATTACAGCATTCAGTCTTCTTGAGTACACACCTGCCATCAATTAAAGAGACTCTGATTAACCTCAAATAAAGTTCAGCTGTCCTAGTAGGATTTTCCTGACATTTACTCAGTTGCCTGCTACAGCAAAAACCATGGTTTGTAGAAAGCTTAAAAATCATCAAAGGGAGCTCGTTGTTGAAAAGGTATCTGTCAGGAGAAGGGTACAAAAAAATTTCTACAGCATTGGATATACCATGAAACACAGTGAAGACAGTCATCAAAAAGTGGAGAAAATATGGGACAGCAGTGATGTTGCAAAGAACTGGACGTCCGTCCAAAATTGATGAAAAAAGACAAAAACTGGTCAGGGAGGCTACCAAGAGACTTACAGCAACACTGAAGGAGCTGCAGAAAATTCTGGCAAGTACTGGTTGTGTACTGCATGTGACAACAATCTCCCATAGTCTGCATATGTCTGGACTATGGGGCAGGGTTGCAACTGTGAACTAAAAACAAAAAAATGGCCCAGGCTAATGATACAAACAAGCAATTTAATATAGTTTAGTAAGCGCTTTCGTACATACAAATGCTCCCACTTCTTCAGACTGAATTACAAAGTTAATGAAACACTTATAAATATCATTCAAAATAAACACATGACAGTCAGCTGATCAATGAAATCCAATAAAACATGAATAGTAATTAAAGAGCAATTAAAAAGTACAAATAAATCAATATGCATTAAAAATGTATAAACAGATATAAATAGATATAAATAGAAAATTTCATATTTAACTTGTGTATACTAGTTTATGCCCTAAGAATAGACTAAAAATGATCTATTCAAATTCTTTAACTTTAAAATGCAAGCTATAGAACATGCCTCATTTAGCCCAGGATATTTGAAAGCATCTAGTTTAAGCTGTCACAACAGATCACGCTGTTCTAGCCATAAAGAGAATGGCCCACCCCTTATATGGTTAGAAATCTGATCAAAGTGGGAGAATTTGTATCTATGAAAGTGTTTACTGAACTATATTAAATTGTTTGTTTGTACCATTAGCCTGGGCCGTTTTTTGTTTTTAGTTCACAGTTTATACTTTGTTCATTTTCGAGTGGGTAGGGTTGCAAGACGGAATCCTTTTCTTACACAGAAAAACAACCAGTCCTGGGTAAGATTTGCAAAACAATACATCATCTCCCAAAAACATGTGGGAAAATGTGCTATGGTCTGATGAGACCAAGGTTGAACTTTTTGGCCACAATTCCAAAAGATAAGTTTAGTGCAAAAGCACTTTGCATCACCAAAAGAACACCATCCCTGTGGTGAAGCAGAGTTGTAGCAGTATCATGATTTGGGGTTGCTTTTCTTCAGCTGGAATTGGGGCTTTGGTCAATGTGGAGGGAATTATGAACAGTTCAAAATACCAGTCACTTTTTAAAACAGTTAAAAATAGCACTTTGGAAGGAAACACCATGCTGCTGAGTGTAATTCTTTAATTCCACTATAAAATGGTGTACAGCCAGACAACAGAGATGTGGAAACATTGTGTTTACTTCCAAAGTGCTTTTTTTTAACTGTTTATGGTCGTTTGTGGTGAGCACTTTATTTCCCATTTTTCTCTTTTATCAGTCACTTTTTGTCCAAAACCTTCAGGAGTCTGCTAGAAAGCTGAAGATGAAGAGGAATTTCACCTTTCAGCATGACAATGACCCCAGCCTACATCCAAATCAACAAAATAAAGGCTTCACTAGAAGAAAATGAAAGTTTTGGAATGGCCCAGCTAGATCCCAGACCTAATCCAATCAAAAATCTGTGGGTTGACCTGAAAAGGGCTGTGCACAAGAGGTGCCCTCACAATGTGATAGATTTGGAGCACTTTTGCAAGGAAGAGTGGGCAAATATTGTCAAGTCAAGATGTGTCATGCTGATGGACTCCTCCCCAAGAAGACTGAATGCTGTAATTAAATCAAAAGGTGCTTCAACAAAGTATTAAGTTTTAAAAGGGTCTCCACACACAACAAAGTATTAGTTTAAGGGTGTGCACACTTATGCAACCAGTGTATTGTTCGTTTTTTATTTTTTATACTTTTTGCTCTAACAGATTTGCTTCTTTTTCAATTGAATTGTACAGGTTATAGATCACATTAAAGGTGGGAAAAAATTTGAAATGATTTATTGTGGTCTCATTTTTTAATATCACAAAAACCTGGCATTTTAACAGGGGTGTGTTAACTTTTTATATCCACTGTACGCATTCAGTGGTGGATTAAAATAGGAGCAAAAGGGACAGTTGCTTGGGACCCACAGTGCTTGGGACCCACAGTTTTATGAGGCCTCTGGCCAGTCAACATAATAAAATACTGATGTTATAGAATAAAAAAATTAAAATATCTTTTTTTTTTCCAGGGCTCATTGTGTTCCAGTTAGTACAGGAGGTTCCACCCCCCCACACACACACACACACAGACACACAGCTAGGTACAGAAAGTATTAGCGCATGGAGCACACTGATTTACTTTTCATAGAAAGAACATGCTGGATTCTACTCCCCACTGCCTCTTTACAGAAAATGAAGGAGCACACTCTACTTAAGCACTTGATTCCCTGTACAGTACAAAGAGTACTTAAGTACTACTTACTTTTTGCTGTATGGAAGATTTATTTTTTACTTTGATCTGTGGATAGAAATTGAATCTGAGAACGTCAGTGTGTGTGTGTGTGTGTGTGTGTGTGTGTGTGTGTGTGTGTGTGGGTGTGTGTCATGCAGTAGGTAAAGAGAATCAAACCTTGTATTTTAACTAAGGAGACTGGAGCCTTAATCCATTACACCAACTGCCAGACTACCAGACCTCTATTAAAACTTTTTTGTTTTGTTCCTTTAGTAAATCACTGATGATTGCAGTCAATCAGAATCAGTCAGAGTTTCATAGTTTTTGTGGTTCACAAAATGTATGTTGATAAAAAAGGTGTTGTTCTGTTAAGTTTTTAAGGGATTTAAAGTATTCTGCTCTTATCTGTCTCTAGCTTTGCAGAACAGCTTAGATTTTGCCTCATATTTATGCCCTGTCCTGTCCTTGAGCAAGTTACTTAAGCAGACACTGCTTTGGGGCAACTAGAAATCTGAGCTAGTGTCCTCAATGGTCACCTGGACTGCAAGCTAGTAAATACCTATGAGCCAGAGTAGTTATGGTGCTAAGGAAGGAACTTGATTGCAGTAAACAGGAGCATCATCATATGAACCATGATCTTTGGAGATGATCCTTGGTTTCTTTGTTCTGTTAAATGTTGACAATGGGTTTACTTTTTAGCTGTAAATAAAATGAACAGTATGAAGTCTATGAGTTTAATGTTAATATTTTTTTCCATGAATGCATTTTCAATGCTTGTTTTTTGCAGGCACACAAGTGTGACATGCACTATATTTGGGCTATAACAGTTTATTTAGCACATAGTACACATGAGGAAGGCTATAAGCTTCTAAAAAGCTGTTCCCTGTAATACAGAGTTTGATTCCCACAGCCTTCATTTAACTTCTAAAGGACTTACTTAACCAGACAGTACTTTCCTGCTGCTCTTGAAAAGACACTTGTGTCCTGTGAGCTTTCCCGGGCTGTTAGCAAATGTGTTACACATTTGTCTTTTGAATTCCTGTGCCCTTCACATAGCTAATAATAAGTAAGCTATTCAGTATATATTCCAGCATGTCTCATGCTGACTAAAGGGTCGCCAGATGCATTTTTCACCAAATGTGAGTTTTAAGGAAAGAGAAGTTTACTGCTTCTCATGCAAAGTCTGTTTACAACATGATAGTGTTTTGTTTTGTTAAGAAAAATGTCTTTCAGTGTTTGTTGTGAAACTTTTAAAATAAAAGTTTTAAATGAAATCAAAATCTCTATGCCAATAGTAAAAGTAAATAAGAAAATAGTATGGATACTGACAGATTTGCACAGGGTTTATGGTAATTGGGGAGAGACCACTAAGCATTAGGATATGTTTATGGCATGGAGTCCTGATTCATTACCTAGCATAGAGTCCCATTTGTACACACACACACACTGTTTCCGTTGACTTTGGAGGTACATTATCAGCCATTCAAGTAGGTCTGACCTGTACTAAATGATGTCAGTGGGGGTACTTATTCTTAAAGACATAGAACTCAAAAATGAGATATAGGTGTCCCGCAATCATGCAAACCCCTCCCCAACAAAAAACAATATGTTGTATACAGCAATATTTCTGATTTTTGTATGACTTGAGGATTGTCAAAAAGTGCTGTATCATTTATATTGTTTTTAAGTATTTTGCTTTATTCGTTGCACTAAAGAATGAATGAATTCATTACAAGGCCTGGTTTCTATAATATAGTATAAACATGTTGCGTTTTAGTAATGCATGTTTGCAATACTTTCTTCACAGCCTACATACACTGCAAAGTTGTTGACATTTGTTAGTTCAACTAGTCTGCATTATTTGCAGTGAGTATGTGAGCTGCCTAATCTTCAGCACCCATCATGCAGCTATTGATATATATTTTTTTGTTGCTGTCTTCTTTACAAGCTTACATTGTGAAGGATTTCTGCATTTACTTAAAAGCAGTTACTGTGACAGTTAGTACGGAGGATTACATTTTCAACTTCTTGAGCTGCATCCTGTAGCAACAGCACAAGGTTTGAATCATTCCATCTTCATTTACCTTCTATGTGATATTTAACAAGTCAGTAACTAGACAGTGCTTTGAAGAAATTTGGAATTTCAGCTAGGGTAGGGTCTCTAATGGTCTCCTGGACTGTATGCCTAGTGACTATGAACCTGTAGTCATTTTTGACAACCATTCCCTACAGTATAGCTGATCAAGTTCAGGATATTTAATGGCAATATCATTAGCACACCATGTTTTAATGTAACATGAGAAATTTATTCTTTAAGGGCAGCAGGCACTGCATTTATAGATGAAGCACTGAAATGCAGATTTGTTTGCCAATAGCACCCTCTGCATTATTGATAGTTCTCTTTCCAGCAGAATTATTATCTGCAGAGGTTGTGCATATTCACTTAGCATATGTTATCAGGTGGTCAATAATTCTTATACTTCCATAAATACTTGACTATTTAAACTGTGCTGTACTTCTGGGTCTTATGATACGATTCGTAGGTTCATAGATGTTTACTAGGTTAACAACCACAATGGCCTTTTTAAGCCTAGCCATGCATCCCAAATCTCTGACGAGTTCTGATACCCTTGATAAGTGTAAGCAGGGGCTTGGGAAATTAACCATTTACAGGTTACCTGTGTCCATTAGAGACATAGGTATCAAACCAGGGATGAATTTCCAGTTTCCCATCCAATTGTCCAAGTTACATTTGAATTGGATTAGGGAGGAACTCTGCTTCACATGGATGGGGAACCTGTTCCATAGACAGGATAGTCTCTGGGATACATACCTATCTCTACAGCAGGTCCTATTTATATCACAGGCAAGGTTTAAGTTTTTAGAACGGGTAATTCTGATGCTGTTTGTTTTGTGGATATGCAGGAGGTTCATCAGAGTGGGGTATGACAATGCCGTGTATGCCAGGCATAGATCTCCCCATAAAAGCCTGTAGGAGACAGAATACAGGGATAGGGCCTTGAGGCAGTCTGCATAGGACATATTACTTACGCCCTGTATTCTTTTTGTGAGGAACCTCTGTGGATGTTCCAGTTGTTGGATATGCCTGGTTAGGTACATAACAAAGGGGGCATTGTACTCAATGATAGGTCTGATGAATGCCAAATACAGTGGAACAATGACTTCCTTGGACTTAGATGCCATACCTTTGTTTATAAGTTGCACAACATAGAAGGATTTCCTCACCCCTGTAGACAAGTGATGATCAAAGGCTAGATTACTATCTATGTGTGTCTCTAAGTCCCTGACTTCTGGGTCAATGCTAAGGGGTGTGTTGTCAATATGATAGTTACCAGGGATGATGACTTCCCAAAGGATAATATTATGCATTTTTCGGCATTTAGTTTTAGTCCATGGCTCTGACACCAGTTGTCTGTGTCAGGTGATGTTAGTAATGTTTATCAGGTTTCATGTAGTTCATCCAAAGCTACCAATGAAGTGAATAAAATGTATTTATTCATAGCAAGAATGAGAGCACACAGTGAACAAAGTGGCTATAACTGCTGCTGGAGTTAGAGGCTATCTGTGCATGAAAGTACCTTATGTCCTTTTCATCTAGTCACTTTTAAATATGCCTTTACAGGACTTGTGTGTATGACTGTATATGAGCCGAGTTGGAATACTTTCGCTTTTGTATGTTTTGGGTGGTCTTTTATAGTGGAAGTGACCTGAAAAGAGTATTTTTGTTATTACTAGTTCATATATTTTGTTTCACTACTTACTAGGAAAAAATGTTCAAAACCAAAAATTTAAAGCACATCTGAATAAGTGTTGCCAAATTAAACAAAAAAAAAATCATTTAAAACAATCCTGAAGGTGAATCAAAGAACACATAAATGTATGCATGGTCCTATAGAAATGTGCAATGGACCCATGGTTTGACAACATGCAGAATTCAAGTTACCATTACTGTATGCATTATGTTCGTCAGTCCTGCAGTTCCAGGTTCTGTTTTCCTTTCTGTGATAACTTTAAGAAGTTTATTCAAAACATTATTTTCAGTCAGTCCACTCAGAAGTAAACTTTAGGACCATATATACATATATATATATATATATATATATATATATATATATATATATATATATATATACACACAGCATTTAGACAATATTTGTGGCCTCAAGTGCTATTATGGTACACAATAGACTGCCTTTACTGATGATATTAATAACACAATTCAAATGTTAAACCTCAGATGACTATTTTAGCAGTCAGTCATTTGGTGTCTGGGCAGACTACAAGAACTATTTGTCCATTCCTGTCATATATTGTATACATTGTATTGTAACCAGATGATTTGTTTTACTTTGTGTGATTAAACATGCTCTGCTAAATTAGATCTCAGAATTACTCAAAATATCTGAGAAGAATTCAAGAGTTTCTTCAAGAGAAAACTTGATGAGTGGATGGGAAATAGAAAATTCACCCCAGGGATCACTCCAGTGGCTTTACTCAACAGAGGCACTGGGAACTAAAGTGGGATGGCACGATGCCAGGGTAATCCTATGGGCTAGGCTTGTAAAGGCTCCAGGGCCATTAGCCTAGTGCACACTTATGAACCTATGAACCTATAAGAACTTACTAAAACTGAATTTCATGATGGAGACCTGGATTCTGGATTTCCTGATAGAGACTCTGATCTCCTGACTGTCAGGAAAAATTCCTTACAGTTGGCAACCCTACTGCTAACAAGAGCTTTTGAGGATATGGTGATGCATACATGATTAATGAATTGTCTGTTGCAGTTTTCAAGAATGTAATAATCTTACTGGGCTTGGAATTCTAGATGGTAGAAGGTAAAACAAAATGTAGAAGAATTGCATTGATGCACTAATATTGCTAAATAAGGACTTTTGGAACTAATGTTGTTGCTGCAGAAAGCATTGTAACAGAGTACTAATAAATAACATTGAAAGACTATGACATGACAGCCACATCAGGTACTCTTGCACGATGGAGATATATGATACACATGTACAATGCAATTTTTTCTTTGCATTAAAGTTTTCATATGCATTCAATTCAATGTTTAAATACAGAATATGCCTTTATGTAATCCCTTTTCTGTACTGTAGTATGCATTTAATAATTTTTGCATGGAACTAGCCTGAATTATTTTGGAAAGCTTGGGCATGCAATCTGTTAGCAGTGTAATAACTCAAACACTGACGTGGTGTGGGTGGCAACAGCTGAACAGTACACATGTGAATGTGTGGGTAGGTTTCCAAAATACATTCAAACACATACTACTAATCTGATTCAAATATGACAGTCATAAATCTTTTGATTTTCCACTTAAAAAAGAACACAATGTGAGAAAATAGAGGAATTGCTTCTCTATTTTTGTTCCGATTCACAGGCTGGATACTGTCCAAATAATATCTTGCTTTCTGAGACACATAAAATAATTAAGTACCAGTTGAAGTGAGATATATTTTGAAACAAGCATTAGGTATTTCACTTCCTACACAGATACACTAGGTTATATTGTTTATGACAGTGTTTGAAAATATTTTGCAGTATTTATACAAAGAATCTGTATAAAGCACGTCTATTACAGTAAAGACCTTTAGTGGTGTGTGTTATTCTGCTCAGATGGTTGGAGTTCAAGTTCCCTTTTAGAAAAGCTGAACAAAGATGCCTCTATTAATTATGCTGATGCATTTCCTATGTATCCTGTATACAATCTGTGCAAACTTAACTACTTCGTTTCCAAACTTCTTTAGCAAAAGCATTCAACTTATATATCTAGGATTGATTTATTCAGGTTTCCAGGAAACTGAGTTTACCACAAGAACATCTGTTAGCTCAGTACAGTAGATGGGAGGGGAGAGATCTATCACCAACAGATTATTTTCATCTCAGTTTCTTACTAAAATGTCCTATATATCTAAATAATCCCAAGATATATCCCATGCTCCCATGAATAATGAAAAATAAAGGAGACATTTTAATAAAATGGTATATTTTTTAATTCATGGTTAAATTGATTTCAAATAATGAAGATACCTTAATGCATTATTATAAATACAAAAACTACCTACACAGATTAAAATAAACTTTTAAAACATTTTAAAACCAAAGAAAAGTTATAAATTCATATAACAAGTATCAACATTAAGGCCATATAGTGGGTTACAGGTGATATAAAACACTATATCAGAAGACAAATATAGTGAATGAAAAGGAAACTAAATACTCAGGAAAGTAGACTTATTACATTTAAATTAATTTCATTGTGATATGTTGATATTTTTCTTACTTATCTACTGTCCTTTTTTATTTCTGGTTTGTGATCTCATTGTTGGGAAAATGAGTATTGGTTTAACTATGCTTATAATAACTGTGACAAGTAGTGCCTAACAGCTCAAACCATCAACAGATGTAACTAAATAAAATGTTATTATATCCCCAACTATATCTGATTTACAGCTGTATCACAGACATTGTTAAACTATATACGTGTGTGTGTGTGTGTGTGTACGTATGCCCATACAAATAGCCCATTTTATAATTGGCAACATTATGCTTAAGCAATGCCTAACACTAGAGTTAGCAGAATGCTCTTCTTTACCTGAGCAATGTAAAAGTGTTGTTCTTATTCATCTGAGTTGATAATACAATACGACACTGACTGAGGGAGATTATGTTTCTGTATATAGCCTAGATGTATCTCTTATATGAGAAAACAACAACATCTAAGTTGACCTGATAACTGTAGCCCAGATGGACTATTTTCTATAGGAATATCTTCCACTTTGGAAAAGTAAAAGACCTAAGATTTTCAGACTTCAAAGAGAATTTTCTAAAAATAATAGAACTGATAAATGCTTTACAGAGAGGGCTGTAAATCAGGAGACTATACTGCCACAATCAGTTACAGATAGGGGGAACTTGGGTGAATTGAAAAAAGCCCCAGGCAACTATTTAAGCAGTCAATTATTTTGTGTCTGGGAAGACTAAAAAAGCCATTTGTCCATTTCTGTCATATATATGTATACATTGCATTGTAACCAGATCGTTCTTTTCACTTGATGTGATTAAATATTACAGACTGCATCTAGCTGTAGAAAGTAAGAGATTAGTGAATCATAGGCCTCAGGAAATGAACAGCAGGACATATCTGAACTTGCACTTAGTAAGCTGTGTTAGGAATAGGATGGGTACTATACCTGTATCGATGCAAAGGAGCAAATAATCTGAATAATATGACAAGTGGCTTACAATAGGCTATGCAAATGAGATACAGCCCATGAAGAATGCAATTATGTGTCACATCTGCATAACATGAGAGGTGTCATTCAACCAGTATCCAAAGTCTGTTATTAAGAGTGCCAGCTTTTTCTGTAGTAGTTAGCTTGGCTGAAATATGTGTAAAACCACAATTTTTGTTACCTCAGTGGACAGACTTGCTGATGAGGAAAGGGAGAGCTGGTGGTACTGTTCACTAATGGAATATGATGACAGTTGGTCAGCTGACTTCTTTTTCTTCTTCTTTCGGCTGCTCCCGTTAGGGATCGCCACAGCGGATCATCTGTTTCCATTTCTTCCTGTCCTCTGCATCTTGCTCTGTCACACCAACCGCCTACATGTCCTCTCTCACCACATCCATAAACCTTATCTTAGGCCTTCCTTTTTTCCTGTTACCTGCCAGTTTCATCCTTAGCATCTTTTTCCCAATATACTCTGCATTCCTCCTCAGTACATGTCCAAACCAACGTAATCTTGCCTGTCTGGCTTTGTCTCCAAACCTTCCAACCTGGGCTGACCCTCTAATATGCTTCTTTCTAATCCTGTACACCCAGTGCAAATCTTAACATCTTTAACTCTACAATGTCCAGCTCTGACTCCTGCCTTTTTTGTCAATGCCACTGTCTCCAACCCATGTAACATAGCTGGTCTCACTACCCTCTTGTAGACCTTCTCTTTCACTCATACTGGTACTCGTCTGTCACAAATCACTCCTGACACTCTTCTCCACCCACTTCATCCTGCCTGTACTCTCTTCTTCACCTCTCTTCCATACTCACCATTACTCTGAACTGTTGATCCCAAGTATTTAAACTCATCCACCTTCTTCACCTCTACTCCCTGCATCCTCACCATTCCTCTATCCTCCCTCTCATTTACACACATATATTCTGTCTTAGCCCTGCTGACCTTCATTCCTCTTCTCTCTAGAGCATATCTCCACCTCTCCAGGGTCTCCTCCACCTGTTCCCTACTCTCATTACAGATCACAATGTCATCTGCAAACATCATAGTCCATGTGGACTCCTGTCTGATCTCCTGTCAACCTGTCCATCACCATTGAAAATAAGAAAGGGCTCAGAGCTGATCCTTGATGTAATCCCACCTCCACCTTAAATGCATCCATCACTCCCACCGCAGACCTCACCACTGTCACACTACCTTCGTACATATCCTGTACCACTCTTACATACTTCTCTGACACTCCCGACTTCCTCATACAATACCACAATTCCTCTCTAGGCACCCTGTCATATTTTTCTCTAAGTTCACAAAGACACAATGCAACTCCTTCTGACCTTCTCTGTACTTCTCCATCAACACTCTCAGAGCAAACATCACATCTGTAGTGCTCTTTCCTGGCATGAAACCATACTGCTGATCACTAATTATCACCTCCCTTTTTAACCTAGCTTCCACTACTGTTTCCCATAACTTCATGCTGTGACTGATCAGTTTAATCCCTCTGTAGTTACTACAGCTCTGCACATCACCCTTATTCTTAAAAATTGGTACCAAAACACTTTTTCTCCATTCCTCAGGCATCCTCTCACTTTCCAAGATTTCATTAAACAATCTAGTTAAAAACTCCACTGCCATTTTACCCAAACACCTCCATGCTTCCACAGGTATGTCATCTGGACCAACAGCCTTTCTATTCTTCATCCTCTTCATAGCTATCCTTACTTCCTCCTTGCTAATCCACTGCACGTCATGATTCACTATCCGCACATCATCCAACCTTTTCTCCCTCTCATTCTCTTCATTCATCAACCCCTCAAAGTACTCTTTCCATCTGCTCAACACACTCTCCTTGTTTGTGAGTACGTTTCCCTCATTAGCCTTTATCACCCTTACCTGCTGCACATCTTTACTAGCTCGGTCCCTCTGTCTAGCCGATCAGTACAGGTCCTTTTCTCCCTCCTTAGTGTCCAGCCTTTCATACAACTCTTCATATGCCTTATCCTTCGCCACTTCTCTCTTTGCCATGCACCTCATCTCCTTACACTCCTGTCTACTTTCTTCATCTCTCTGACAATCCCACTTCTTCTTCACCAACCTCTTTCTCTGTATACTCTCCTGTACTTCCTCATTCCACCCCCAGGTCTCCTTGTCTTCCTTCCTCTTTCCAGATGTCACACCAAGCACCTTTCTAGCCATCTCCCTTACTAGCTCGGCTGTAGTTACCTAGCTATTCGGTAACTCTTCACTGCCACCCAGTGCCTGTCTTAACTCTTCCTTGAACTCCACCTCACAATTACCCTTTTATAATTTCCACCATTTGATCCTTGGTGTTGCCCTCACACTCCTCATCCTCTTCTTGATCACCAATGTCATCCTACAAACCAGCATCCTATGCTGCCTAACTACACTTTCCTCTTCCTCCATTTTACATTCGCCAATCTCCTTCAGACTGGCCATTCTACATTCTCTAGAATGGTGCCTCCCACAGTAGGGATCACTATGTAAGCAAGCACGGGTAAACATCTGATATTGATCATTGTAAAGATGGGCCCAAGTGTTGTGGCTCACCAGATCATTTCACAGGTATAATGGTTGTAGTATGGTTACCCTATTTTATGCCTCTTTGTGGAGCTAAATTAGACTAAAATAATGTGTAGGCAGAGGCAAAACTTTTGCCAGATAACCATGTAGCCCATGTCTGGTCCAATTTTATCAAATGTCTTATTAAGGGTTTCTATCATGATTTTTGCTTCTTCTTTTCTATCCATAATATCATCTAAAATTATTGCATCATTAGTAATTCTTGACAACCTTTGCCTTTATACTACATATGCATTCTTCCATGATATTTTCCATTTTAGTTTTATATCTTTTTTGTATTATTTTCATAAATTTATTATAATCATTATTATTCAATAGAATTGGTCTCTAGTTTTTTAATTGTCTTGTATCTTCCTTCTTCCACATGAATTTAAGTATTTGACTACATAATTCCTTATACATAAAAGCATCAATTAACTATTCATTCAAAATCTTAAAAAGTATTTTTCCCAGTCCTTTAAATTTGTATACATTTCATACCCTATTCAATCCAGTCCTGCAGCCAAACCTGTATTTTCTATTCCTAACACTTTATCTGTCTTATTTAAAGAAATCTCATTTTCCAACTCTTTGTTCTCTTTTTCTTTTAACTTTTTATCTTTCTATATTTTTTCACCACCTTCTTTTTTCTTTAAACATTTCTTGTACATATTGTACTAAACTGTTCGTGATCTTTTCCTGAGTTCTTTATGTTTCTCCCTTTACATTTTTTTATTTCTCTCATTACATTACAGTACCATCTTCCTTTACTAATAAGTAACTAGAGATTTCTTCCCTTTTATCATATTGTTGCTTATATAAAAATTCTTGTATTTATTCTTGATTTCATATACTTTTTTCTTTGTCAAAGTACTTTTTGTCAATGTGTTCTAAATCTTCCCATGCCTTGTTATACATTCTTTTATATTTTTCTTTCTCTAATTTTCTCACATCATAGTGCCATTATAAAAATATGTTTTACATTTTTTCCTGAAATATTATCTACCATTCAGACCAATAAAATGTTCTTATAGTAATATGATCTTTCCATAACTGTATTACTAATCTCTTTCCTTCTTCATTCCATATTTTATGCTTTCTGTTCCTTTGTCTATTTTTATATACGCCTTGTTTTTCTTATCTGTGGCCATGTTACAAGATGATCAGAAAATTATGTTTCAGCTACCTCCCATTTTCCTAGAACAAAACCTTGTGATACAATAAAATAATCTATTTCAGTTCAATACATACCCCTTTAGTAAGTCTATGAATGTTTGTCCTAACGTTTTAACTTACCACATCTTATAACTTTTAACATTTTTCTTATATCATTTCTTTTCTTGTTGTACTTGCCTCTTAAATCACAATTAAAATCTCTTGTAATTAAGATATTCATATTAATCACTACATAGTGTACAATATGATGAAATGCGCCTTCCATTTCTTTACAATTAGTATAAGCACCCATAATTCTGTACATTTGTCCATTCCATTTTAAATCTGCAGTGGTTAATCTTCCCATTTTTGCTATAGTTACAGCTAATATCTTTACTGTATTTCTACAGAATATGACTATTCCAGAACATCTCTCATTTCTCAAATTCCAGATTAACTTTTCATCCCATAGCTTCTCTCTTTGTAATCTTTCTTCATTTGTTAAACATTGTGTGCCTTCTAATATAATTGCATCTACATCACATGTATTATACCACTCCAAAACCCCTATTCTTCTTACTGTATTCATAATACTATTCACATTTACAGAAATCACTCTAAAATTTTCATTTTCATTTTCCCTTTGACTCAAGGGTTGCCACCTTTTCATATATCCAAAGTGGGACATTTGTTGTAGAAACATGAGATTTTGCAGGACAAAATATACCCACAGAGAGTGCAAAGTACAGAACTTCACCATTTTGCCCAAACAAAAGCTTATTCTTTTAGCATTTGAGCTGCTTATACTATTTGTGAAACAAAGGAAACAAACAAACTAATGAAAACAAAAAGAAACAGTCGTAGCCAAGAATGTAATACACAATTTATTGAAGAGCCTTTCATTTGCAACAAAGTGCAAACTTCTTCAGAATAAAATACAATGAATTAATTGTCTATTTTAACAATTTTAACTCTATGTCACATGGTGGCAATAAATCAATCCAACATGACCCTCTCTTAAACGAACAGCACCAAAAACAAATACTTGTGACACCTACATACTAAATAACTAAGAAAAAGTCAATACAAATTTCATTAAAATCTCAGTTAAAAATATATGTATAATAATTCCACATTTACTTTAAAGGACTGCGTACAAAAATATATAAATAAACAACAACTAGGAATTATAAACACAAAAATAACCTTAATGGGAACTGCCAGTCATAAGACAGTTTTATAAAGTGCATAACCAATGGCAATCTAGGCACAAGATATTGTAACTTAGCCTTCTAGTACTCCAACTAGGGACTTAAAAATACATTAAAAACACATAAAGTACCCTATAATTATTAACACAAAACATAACTAAAATCATTTAAGACATTACTGTTGTCAATAAAGAAAAAAAATGAAAAAATCACTTAATTTCTACACAAGATTAATTACATGAAGAAATATTTATATAATTCAACTCTCAATGTTCAACATGCCTCTAAATAGTGTATAAGCTAATTTATGGGAATAAATGGCTACCTTAGTTATTCCAATAATTGAGAACAAATATTAGCAATAATATCCTGCAGTTCTAAGGGTTCATCTCCTTAAGCTTTTTAGTTTCAATAAGCATTTAATTGAACAACTATCATTGATGCCTGGATAGTTATAGGCATTTAAATAAATTTGCCAGTACAACTCCAGTTCTTCGAGAAGTAGATGCATAGGGCCTCCTCTCACATCTGAAGTCATTTGGTCTATGACTCTATATCTAAACTTATGCTCCTTGAATACAGAAGTATGTTTTGCAAGCACATTATCAGTTTTAACTTTGAGAGTTGAATTATATAAATAATTCTTCATTTAATTAATCTTGTGTAGAAATGAAGTGATTTTTTTTCATTTTGTCTTTATTGACAACAGTAATGTCTTAAATGATTTTAGTTATGCTTTTTGCTAATAATTATAGGGCACTTTATGTGTTTTTAATGTATTTTTAAGTCCCTATTTGGAGTACTAGAAGGCTAAGTTACAATATCTTGTGGCTAGATTGCCACTGGATATGCACTTTATAAAACTGTCTTATGGTAGGCAGTTCCCATTAAGGTTATTTTTGTGTTTATAATTACTAGTTGCTGTTTATTTATATATTTTTGTACACAGTCCTTTAAAGTAAATGTGGAATTATTATACATATATTTTTTAACTGAGATTTTAATGAAATTTGTATTGACTTTTTCTTAGTTATTTAGTATGTTGGTGAAACAAGTATTTGTTTTTGGTGCTGTTCGTTTAAGAGAGGGTCATGTTGGACTGGTTTATTGCCACAATGTGACATAGAGTTCAAATTGTTAAAATAGACAATTAATTCATTGTATTTTATTCTGAAGAAGTTTGCACTTTGTTGCAAATGAAAAGCGCTTCAATAAATTGTGGATTACAGTCTTGGCTATGACCGTTTCTTTTTGCTTATACTATTTCATATAACATTTATGTGTTTCAGATACAAAATAGCTGTTTTATGCAACTATTAAGATAAAATTTAGGAAATATTTTTTGTCCTGAAATCTCAGGACATTTGCCATTTTTTTTACTTTTTTTCGCAGGATAGAATTGCTCAAATAGGGACTGCCCCTCGCAAAGAGGGACAGGTGGTGACCCTATTTGACTCATGTTTTCATAATTTATAGCTAATTACTAGGCTATTTTTCTTAATAGACCATTCTAAGCCTATTGAATTTCCTTCCCAAAACTGAAAATCAAAGACTGTACCTTGTGTGTGTGAGTCAATCACCTTAACCATTATACCAACCCCCAATCATTAGCTGTATAAAAATTGTTTTTCATCCATTTCTTTTTCTTCTTCTTTCTTTGATGTTGTAATCATCTCTTTAAATTGTCTTTTTTTGTCTTTTAGTCTTTTGCCAATAGATTTTTTTCTTTTATTACCTTCCAGTTTATGTGTTCTTCATAACTTATTTCAAAACCTTCTCCTATGTCCTCTTTATTATTTTTAATCATCTACTTCTAAAATTTCTTCTTTGTTCATTTCGTTTTCTGTCTTTTTCTTTTTCCTTACTCTTATTTTCATTTTTGCAATCGATCTCTAAATGTCTGATTTTGTTACATTTGTAACATTTCCTTTCACATTTTTGCATCATGTCCCATTTCCCTGCAACTATAACATTGTCTTTTGTCACAGTTAATTATCAAATGTCCTTTTCCACAAAAAAAACATGTCTCTTTGTTAATAAGTATAAATGCTCTTACCTCATGTGCTTTAACACCCAAATGAGCTACTGAATTATCCCACACTTCATACTCCATTTATTTGTCTTCTGTACTTTGAATCCTTACCATGTATTTCCATGTTTCATTTTCTTCTGCCTTTTAATACTATTCCCCTTCTGCATTTTTTTACTTTTTCTGCATATGCTTTTTTTCCCTTCTCACCACTATTCTTCAGAATTGTCTCTGTGCCATCCTTTTGTATTTTCTCTACAATGCCCGCTACCAAGAAACAACTTCCTTTTCTGGCTGACTCGGCATCACAATTTAAGTAAATCATCCCTCAACTCATGAGTTGCTGACTCATCTCCATCAAATAGATTTATTTGAAAGAATGAATCCTGCACACATTCTGAAGTCTCAATATTTACTTCCGCCTTCATTTCGCTCACCTCTCCATCTCCGTCCCTGTTTCTCCGGACCACCTCTGTGACAGAAATGAAAAAGGAAGTACTCCTGCAAAATGGGTCCCACCCAACAATGATGAGTAGGTGAAGTCCCCTGTGCCCTGGCCAAATTTCCCTAATAGTATGACTACCACATTGGGTCTCCCCTGAAAAGAGGCTACTAGCCTACTGGGACTAATTCAGTTAACAAGGATAAATAAATACCAATCTGCTCACCTTAACACTGATGTTAATATTACTTCATGTTATTACTGAAGTAACATTCATCAGGAAAGCTTGCTTCATACAGTCTTATTCCATAGTCTTGATAATCACATGTTTTTCTAATACCTTCCTCCTGATCTCATTTCAGTTATGGTTTTACAGGTGATATCCCACTCTCAGGCAAGGTATTTTTACTAAGACTGTTATTTTTAACCCCATTAAGGAAGGTTTAACTCATCAATTTGTCATTTCAGCATTTTCATTTCTCACCTTTCCATGTTGACCATCTATTATTACCTAACAAAACATTCTGTCTTCTGTCCCTATCTTACCTGTAACTCTTGTCACATATACACAGATGGTAAGTTTAATCATAATGTTTATATCTGAGAGCAGCGGCCAGCTGTTCCATATGGAAAAACTGAATATTATCTTGCTTCTTCCCCTCTTCTATTGTTTTTTCTTCCTCAGACATGGAACACAACATCAATAGTCCCTGAAGATGAGATAATTTCTAACCTCAAATTTCAGAGGAAATTTTTATTTCCATTTGCTCTAAGTTGCCATTCCTCTTCATATCAGTTAGAAGGTCACTTTAGTATTCCTACATAATTTTATTATATGCATTTCTTTAGGACTACAGCTCTGGAGCTGCTACAGTCTCTGAGGTTTAAGCCACTATTAAACTTTAAGCCTCCCCTCTGGAATGTTATATTGTCTTTACACATGCTGGCCTATCTTCAAATGTGGATTTAGCCCATGCTGCTCTACTCCAGGCTGTCTTCTGTTCATATTTTCTTGTATTTGTTTGCGTCTTTTATTTTTGCTGCTGAATTGATTTAATATCCACTGTATGAAGCTCTAATATTCTTCTTCTTTTGGCTTCTCCCATTATGGGTCACCACAGTGGATCATCTGTTTCCATTTCTTCCTGTCCTCTGCATCTTGATCTGTCACACCAACTACCTGCATGTCCTCTCTCACCACATCTATAAACCTCACCTTAGCCCTTCCTCTTTTCCTCTTACCTGACAGTTCCATCCTTAGCATCCTATATTTGAAAAGAGTACTCAGAACTGTTCACTTACACAGGTAAATATAAAATACATTACATTCCTATATACATGCATGTGCACATTTACAGTTTGGGTAGTTATTGTTTTAGAACAGCACTGCTTTACTGTACATTACTGGACTTATTACTGCACAAAGGGAAGTTAATGAAGAATGTATGTATATCTATCTATGTATGTATATATATATATATATATATATATATATATATATATATATATATATTAATAGCTGCCCTTCATATCATATCATCATATTGGGATATATATTAATAACTAGACCCCACACTTCTACACATACTGTTGTGGAGCCCCTAATGATTTTTTTCATAGGTTTTAAAATATTTTTATGAATAAAATATTATTGCAAAGAGTGAACATGAGAAAGAAAAAGAAAAGTGGGCTTAATATGATAAAAAGAGAAAAAAACATAGTTTTGTAAATATATTTAAATAATACATTCTGCACACATGCAACAATGGGAAATTAATTTTAGACATTAATATCACATTGATAAAGTGTTGATCTTACTTCCAAAAACATTCATCACAAACAAGTGTTGATCTTACTTCCAAATACATTAATCACAAACAAGGTCTTCAGAAGACACAGGCTGTCTTTGGGCTCACCAATTCTGTTTATAAAAGGTCATTATAATTTCCCATCTAATTCCATACATCTTTAGAGTTAGGCTTTCTTCCATCAGGAGCAGAGCCAGCGATCTCCATTTAAAATTGATTCTGAACAAGCATCTACCACAGTTCACAGTTGTATTACTAGTTATTTGACTACACGTGTCTGCTGCTAAAACAGTTGCCGTGACCAGTATCTCCATGCTAAGGTGATTCTGGGCCATATTTGAACAATGAATCAATTCAGTTGCATCCACTGTCTCTGTCTGTCCACCTTATGTTCATGGTAAAAGGCAATGTTATTCCCCCTGATTCACAAATCCTCCGTGTAAGACTTAATAAGTCTTACTCAGAGGCTGCAGTTGAACGGTATGATGTCAGCGTGCCATGAATATTCATGAGGGCACGCTGACACAACTGTAAGTCTTACACGGACCATGTAGGAAAGCGGGGGGGTGTCCGACTGCCGAGCAGTCTAAATGTCCACGCCCCTGCAAGGTTTGGAAAAGTAAAATGAAATTACACAAGAGCGAGTCCGCTCAAATGTCCTTGCACCCAACACCACACTCCCTGACGTTGTAAACCCCCATCACAGTTATAAAAAGTAAAACATTAATTTTATTTTTTTTTAAATTCCCGAAATAGCTGCCCGTATTTGCGCGTGTGTGAGCAGGTATGCCCATTGCTTAGCTGTAGTTAGCAATTCCGACATAGAAGAGCATAAGAAAGAATGTTTATGCAGGTCACCCCAAATAACAATAGCGTAATGGTAGAGCGTTTACACAAAGAAGTGGCATTCATGGTTCGAGTCCCACAACTACCCTTCTTATTTATGTTTTAAATCAGTACATGGAATAATACCTGACAAATATGATTAAAATATTAGTAAAAAGCAGTGAAATGGCCAATGTATCAGTGAACAAAATATATATTTTTAAAGGATCCTGATATATAATTGCTTGCAGTTAAGCAGCGCTTTACCCAGCACAATAGAGTTGTCCATAGTTTAATAGCACTTTACCCAGCGCAATAGAGGTGCTTAAAGTTTAAGAGTGCTTTACCCAGTGCAATAGAGGTGCCCATAGTTTAATAGCATTTTACCCAGTGCAATAGAGTTGTCCAAAGTTTAAGAGTGCTTTACCCAGCACAATAGAGGTGCCCAAAGCGAAATAGCGCTTTAACCAGTGCAATGTGTTTGTGCAGAAGTGTGCGCAGCACCAACAAGGGCACCATAGGGCACTGTGGAGCAACATAGAGCAAAGTTGCTTAAATGCAGCCACACCTAGCCTGTCTGGACAGTATGAAAATAAAATGAATGACAAGGTTCGAAGCCAGGACTTTGTGCATCATAATCAAAGTACAGAACCACTAAGCCATGACAACTTAGGAGAAACAGCCACTGTTAACATACATATACATAGTAATGGTAGATTAACCATTACTAAGCAGGTCTGCAGTCAGTCGAGAATTTTCAGTAATGGCCAATCACAAAAAAGTGTGGGAAATGCAGCATATTTAAGCCCCATAGGCGGGAATACTCGCCATAACTGATTGTAGCTCACATCTGCAGTTAGAATGGCTGGTGCTGGAGAGGGTACATGCTTCCGAGTGCAACATTGGGGCATTGAGGAGTCGAAATACAAGGTTTGGCTCCTTGTCCACCACCATGAGTCAAGACTCCTGCAGGGCCAGTTCCAAGGGATGGAGTACAAGGCAGAGGCTTGGAACCGGTTAGCTCATGACCTCACCAGTGTCACAGGCATTCCTCGGACTGGTGAGCAGGTCCGTCACCACCATGCAGACCTGAAGAGATGGAAGCAGGGCCGCCTGAACCAATGGATACAGGAGGCCCGTGGGATGCAGGATGCCCCACAACTGAGTAGGTAGCCATGGAATGCAGTATGTAAGAATTGCTAATTGATTCTGTATAACGGATAGGTATGTCTCAATATCCCTTTATTTACTTTACAGCTGCAGGTGACCATGCTGTGAATCAGCAAGCCTATGCAGATAGGCTGCTAAGGTTGCACCACCAGGCAGGTTAGTGATTATTCTGCATGTATTGTTATATAAAATAGGGGAGAGAGCATGAAATAAAGTATTGTAGTCCAATAATACAGCCATAAAATGGCCTGAATAAGTCCTCTGCATGTACTGTCAGATAAAAAAGTCAGAGAGCCAGAAAGAGAGTGTAGTAACCCATTAAGAAATGTAACATATGTCCAGAATAATATCTCTGCAGGTACTGTCATATAAAATAAGTGAGTGAGCCTGAAAAAGAGTGCTCTAACCTATTAATAAAGGTATAATATGTCTTGAATATGTCTTCCATATGCACTGCCGTTATAACAAATAAAGGAGTGAGCCTGTTGAAAAGTGTGTAATGTCATTAATAAAGGTCTAAAACCCAGAGTGTGTCTGTGTCACTTAGTTTGAAATGTTGTTGTACCATTGCATTGTACAAATAGTACTGTTTTAAAAAGTGCTGGCAACCCAGAGTTGTGCAGTCCCATATAAAGTGGGTGGTGGAAGTGCTAGTAGCTGTGAAGCATATATACAGTCCTCACCAGTCAGTTACTGGCTGGCATGCATAAGTAAATCTGGCACATGAGTAGCATGTTAATTTGTTCCCCAGAAATGTGAGTGTGTGTCAAGAAATGCAGGGTTCTGTACAAATAGAAGTGAAAATGTCATGTGAAAACATCCAGATATGTAGATA
This sequence comes from Protopterus annectens, assembly GCF_019279795.1. Classification (NCBI taxonomy): domain Eukaryota; kingdom Metazoa; phylum Chordata; order Ceratodontiformes; family Protopteridae; genus Protopterus; species Protopterus annectens. Next base: position 230,919,309 of record NC_056725.1, on the reverse strand, counting down.
AAGAAATATAAATGCAATCAAGGAATATGTAGCACTAACATCTGCATCTTGGACAGTTAGTATGTCAGATATAGGTCATGCATATATTGAACTAGCCAAACCCATTACACAACCTAATGCATAGTGGCAAGTGTAATAATACATGTAGGGGATATACACTTGCAGTCACTTGGAATGTAGTGTAGACTAAAAGTAATTATAAGATGTTAATCGAGGTTTTTTTCTACACCCTACTGTATGTGCATAAACCATGCAATTCCACACCTCAATGGGTATGTGTAATCTTAAATATTTGTTGGGACATATGTCCTATTGTTCTATCAATATTTGCATTCACATTGATGCATGTGCCCTGTTCAAACACCACAATAATGGTGGCCTGTTGCTACCAAACATCCCTGCATGCTATTGGAATATCCACTGTCGTTCAATATATGCATGTGTTATGCTTGCTGTTCAACTGTTGGAACCTTGGTGTGTTGGGTTAATGGGAATATTACTGCATACTGTTACAACTAATCTGGAATGCTGTTGTTTATGTTGTAATTAAACACACCTAATCACAGAACATATGGGAAGGCCGGTCCCAGCGGACCCACCTGTCCCTCCACAGCTGGTGAGTGCACCTGGCACCAGCAGGTCCAGTGCCCAGCCCAGGCTCCCCTCCTCCGTTGGTCCCTGTGCCACCTTCGGGTGGAAGCACTGCAGGGGATGGGGCTCATCCCCCCTGTGCAAGCATGGGCGGAGAAGGGCCACCTGTCACCCTTTGAAGGGTCTGGGTTGTGGTGCGTAGAGAGATCCAGCGTTCAGTTCAGCTTGAGGCGAGAGTGGCGCGTCTCATAGGTGAGCCTGCCCATCCTACGCAGCCCCCAGCACAGCCATCCTCGGGGCTGTGAAGGTGCAGTGGTGACTGCCCATGGGTGGGGATCTCAGTTCCACTGTTACCATCTGTGGGCTCATGGGCTTGCGATTTCCAAACATCCGACCCAGTCAATTGTGTTCATCCACCCCATGTGTCATACACTGCCCCTGTATGCGTCTTGTCTGTCTTGTCTGTTTACCTCCCCAACCTACCTCCCCGAACATACCTACTTCCTCTACCTCACTTTCCACTCTCACCTGAAAAAAAAAAAAAGGGTGCAATCTGTACCCACAAAAAAATTACGCCCCATACATAGCTGCCCATTTCGCACACATGTCCATTGGACATGTAAACTGATAATTATAATTGGCAGTACAACATACTTTGTTGTCCTCACCCCTCTCCCAGGGGTGGATGGTTTCAAATTTCACTCCAAATTTATTGCATCTGCACAGCTGTTGCTGGTAAAGAAATGGGCAGCTATGGACCTTCCCTACACCCATCCTTCACATCCCGAGCTTGTTTACCTACTGTCTGTCCCTCTTTGTGCCCCCTTTTTCACCACTTTCCTATCTCCCCATTTTCTTTTCTTTAAAAGAAATTGACATGGGGGTTAGTGGGAGTAAGCACTTTTAAGCAGTAGTAAGTGGGTTTAAGCGAGTGTGCGCTTAGCTAAGCATCACTAAGCATCACGCAAACCTGCGCAAACCTGCTTACAACTGCTTAAAAGTGCCTTAGTCACTCCATGGAAGGGCCCTTCTTCTGCTCAGCAGCAAAAGAAAAGATCTCTGCCAGTCTCGAACCCCAGACCATTGACACAATAGACTGCATGAATTACCACTAAGCCACAGCAGATATACAAATAACTTGGTATGAAATAAATATATCATGCATTACAATGAGGGAATGTAAATGGAAATTAGGAGTGGTATAACACAAATCCTGTTCTGTGGGTCTTTACCAGCAGTTGTTGTGGAATTGCATGACATGACTGTGAAAAGAGAACCAGCCATCCAAGCAGGGAATAATGTTACAGTAGCACCTTACAAACACCACACAGTATCAGACCAGGATAAATACTGGCAAAGTTGAATAGGGCAGAGGCCAGACACCCCAACTGTGACTGCTTTACAGGGATGTCCCTGATTTGTAAACAAATGTTAGCTGTGCCTCACTGAATCACTCTGGAAAGTACTAACTTTAGGCAGGCAAGTGCAGAATCACACGTAATGAATAATGTCAATAGGTGAGAGTAGACACTGTTTGCATGTCAGAAAAGGTGTAGGTATACATATGCTCTGATTCCCAAGAAAGTCTCAACTGCAATATGTCTGTAATATATTACAGGTGTATCTAACGTATATGTGCCTTTCACTGAGGCCATTCAAATATATACCTGAGAGTATCTGAGGCCTGGCAGAGGCAGAAACACACAGGCATATCAGCATTACTGCTGTTACACACTCTGCAAATAGCTTTGGAAGGAGTTCCACAAGCATGCCCTTATGTAGGAGTACAACACAGAAATATCACAGGATGTAGCCATGTACTGCTAGCAACCAACTGTGACAATGCCAATGTGCCAGTGCTGAAAAGACTGGTGTGGTGCACAGACAAAGTATAATAGGCTAACCTCTAGCTACCATCTGGATATGTCCACAGGTGGGAGCTATGCAGACAGATTACTTGCCTTGATAGACTAACAGGTACACAGCAACCCTGTATGTTCAGCAAGATAAACCTCACATGATAATAAAAAATGCTCTTTGCAGTTCTGCACCCCTACCCAAAGGTACAACACACCTGTGTATTCAGACAAAAACCAGGGTGAAAGTAGGCATACTCAGTACTGAAATATGTCCAGTTGTGTTAAGCAGCCTGTGCTAATGTCAACACAAACAAAACACAAACTGTTCAGAAGCGAGTAACGTAATAATTACAGTATAGCAGTTCACAAACACTGCATGTGCCACAGGAATACAGTGCACTAATCACATTTGTATGGCAGTTAAATGTCTAATTCAGAAAGAAAGTACATACTCCCATGTATCCTGTGTTAGCATTTGGAGGGGTGAGTACATGTCTACACTGAGAAGTGTGTACTGGAAACAGCAACATTCAGGTTTGAGTACAACATGCATATCACTGGCTACAACCCTAGCTTCAGGTAAGAGGCATATACCAACCTTCTGACTGACACAACGGTGTCCAGATCAAACAAGCATGGGCCCCACCTTGGAAAGCTGAAAGGGCTATGCCTACCTAACCTAGCATTTTATAGCAGTGGGCTGCAATCACAGTGAGTAATGCAATCACCACACAGCAGGCTGCATGCAATTACTGAATGGTGGGCAGCAATTGGTGCAGAGGCTATCACATGCACAAGTGCAGATACCTAGAAAAGCAGGCTGTACCTGCTGTCCACACATGCAATAATATCATTGCAGGTACAGGGAGATAGAGAGCGAGAGGGAGAGAGAGACAGACAGAGACACAGACAACAGAGAGAGAAACAAAGACAGAAACAGAGGAAGAAAACCCAAAACAAGCAACCAAAACAAACAAAAAAAAACCTACAAAACTGTAACAGATGGAGCAGGGAAATACAAAGGTAAGGTATGTAACTCATATGTATGTGTTGGCATGTAGTAGATGTTCCTGAAGAGTACTCTACACACTGCAAATCATCCATATGTGGCAGCAGTATGTATTTATCTGTATCTGCACATGTGCATAGGGCAAGGGACATACTGCAACTGTTAGTGAAGGGTGGACAGATATCTGTCGTTGAAGGTTGTTATGTGCATATATCTATGTAGGTCATAGTGTGTGGCATAGAAAACAGCATGCAGTGCTGATATATGTCATGTGCTGGTTAAATGCTGTGGGACTGATTTGTCAGATCTGCTGTGTTACAGCCAGTGAGGCCTGCTAAAGCTACATGGGCCGAGGACACCCACATGCATTCTGCACAACACTGTGCAATATAATCACATAATTGTACATCTCACAACTGTCGCATAACTAATATCCCCACCATGAAAGGTGGACTATACACATGCCTATATGTACATCTATGTGTACTGCAATGGATGTGTACATGTATGTATACAGATATGTATATATATATATATATATATATATATATATATATATATATATATATATATATATATATATATATACATATAGAGAGAGAGACATGGGGCCATATGTACTGCAACAGGTGTGTGGTGACCAAGGCATGGACTGTAGACAAGTTTTGATACTGCAGTGCCATTCCTCCTTTCCAAAACACTATACCCATTAACTACCACATAGGTAGAGATCTACCCAACACCGGAGGTGTGATAAGGAAATATGGGACACAAGTGGACAGTAGCCACCTCTTTCATAAAGACAGTGCCACACTAGACCTGTAATCTGTCTGTGTGGTATGTGTCATGACAACAGGTGTGTCATCTAGGGAAATATAGGTCAATGTACCCCTCTACTCATCACAATGTCCTGTGTGGTATGTACCTCACATGACAACTACAGCAGGTGGAAAGGCCACAGACATACCTCACAAAGGGTAATACTGGCCGCAAACAGATGCTCTATGCAGACTGACTCACAAAACCACATCTAGACTGTATTGCATACCTGCCACACAGAGGTGACCTCTGCCAGACATACAGAGGTATGTCACACCCATAGCTGGGTGACAACCACCATGGCAACATATCACAATCCCTCCGGGATACATGCTCTAGGGCCCTAAACCTCATCAGCTCACTAAACAGCAGATGCTGGAGGGATAGGTTCCTATCTCAAAGATATGCCATACACTGGAATAGACCACCTAGCAATAGCAAACAAGGCTCCTCATTAGCAGTTGTCATAAATATCCCTGATGATTGTTTGGGAGATTGGTAATACACCCCAGGAACCCCCTCTGTGGTTCTAGTTGGCAGGGGCAAGTAAAATCAAAGTGCATGTGTGTCAAAGGCCATGGTAGCATATGGCTAGGCTGCTGTAGGCCCTAGGGCCAATAGCATATTACCTACTTATGATACTATGCACACACACATGTACTCAATGCAATACCTGCTATGTGAGGTTGAATAAGTGTAACGCTGAATGTGTGCAAGGTCTGTAAAGGTGTGATAGGTTAGTGTGAAGTTGTATCTGACATAGTAGTGTCTATCATAGCTGTGATGCCAGCAAAAGATGTGGATTGTACTGTTAGGCAGACATAGTAGTATGGCATACAGTGTGACGTAGTTCCTTGTTGACGACCGTGGTGTCTCATTGTAGGCTAAAGCAATACATGTATGCTTAGTGAGTGGTACTGCTGGTGAATCCAACTCCCATATGAACTGTAGTACTACCTGAAGCTGTAGGCCTAAACAGCACAGTATGGTGTGTGTTCACATTGCTTGGAAACACTGTCTTGTGTGTTTCCTGTAGTCTGCACAGAGGACAAAACTCAGGCATAAGGGTTTGTAAGTAGTGGCACACAGTACTGTATGGTACACAGGTAATGCTCATCTGTGTTGGCATACAGTGGTGCATTGTATGTTTATCTGATGTGTGTGTGTAATTAGGCCTGTACCATGGCTGCAATCATATGTGTGTTACAGGGTATACGTGTGTATCCAGCAACATATATACTCTGTTACAGCAGTATGCCACCTATAGTAACAACTGTACACATATGTTAGGCAGGGCTATGGCATCAATGACTAGGGTGGTTGACTGGTACTACTGTAACTGTACTTTACATTCATTGCAGTGGATGACATCTCTGTTCGTGCATTGGCGTGATATATACCCCTGTGTCGAGGTTGTGCATTGTGTCACAAACAGTGTGCCGGGTACTGTTGTATAGTGGTGTGGTATATAGAGTGTGCCAGGCACTGTTAGTCAGTTGTGGCCTGAGAACCAATAATTGGTATTGAACGTGTGTAACCTCTGACAGACAAATGGATGGTATATATGTCAATAAAGTGATATCTTTGGTTAAAGGTTTAAAGTGTGCCACAGGACTCACTCACACATATTGTTCATATCTTTTTCAGCCAGATGGCCCACCAACGCAACCCGTCGTACACAGCAACGGAGGAAGATGAGATTGTGCAAAGCCTGGTGCAGCAGTATACAATGCTGTTTTCCCAAAGCAGCCATCACCAGCAGGAGTGGACTGCACTGTGACAGGATCTTGTTCGTCGAGTAAATGACATAGGCATGCATAACCAGACATATGAGTAGGTACGCCATCACTGCAGTGATTTAATTAGACATGTCCAGCGGCATGCATCTGATATCTAAAGACAACAGCTTGCCACAGGTGGTGGGGTGGCCATTCATCCCCCCTCACCAGAGTGGAGGAGCTGCTCCTAAGCGTGGTGGCTCCTGGACAACAGCAGCAACAACCTCTGATGTGTTGTCATGGAGGCCGGAGCCACCCAGCATGTTCACATGGAGCGAGCAGGTAACATGCCCTATCTGTAGACTACAGTTAACTGTATTGTTAGATTATGCTACGTGAGATGTGTACTGTGTGTTTAGCAGTTGTGCTGCCTAGTGTTGTGCAATACTGATATTTGGAATATTATCTCTACACCTGCGACTGTTGACTGTTGTTCTACTGTAGTTTAGCATACCCACTGTAGCAATGCCACAGTTGTGGCCACTGACAAACTTTCTCATATTCTCGTAGGTCCCTCTGGTGTGACAGCAGGGCAGACGATCCATGCTGGTGAGCGTGGTATAACTGCAATGTTGGTAATGAAATGTGCATGTCATAGGTGAGGTGTAGGCCATGTACACGTAACACAACTATGCATAATGCATGCCGTGCATGTATGCTGTAAGACGTTGCATAGCTCAGTAATGTCAGTAGCTGCCTCAATGACATGCAATACACAGAGCATAAGACAAAGTTGTGGCAACACTGTACTGCACATTGGATAGGCATAGTTGCTACAGCTGTACACAACATAACACATTTATCATACGCAGTACACAAAAACATGCTACATATGGCGTTACCACACACCCGCTGTAAGGTCACACTTCAGTATCCCACATGTCATCCACACACACATGATGTACCTCAGGGGTAGAGGCCTATCATGGGGCTGTGCAACGCTCTTCAACACATAACACAGTCGTGTTAGGCAATGGTCCCTATTGGGCACCTCACACTCCCATGTACAAAGTGGCTGTGTAATTGTGAACGTAGCACTGCAGTTCAGGTACAGCATGCTAGGCAGTGGTCTGTCGCACATTAGTAGCCTGAGTGACTGCATGATGATGATGGCACATGGTACTACACCCCATCCAGTTACAGTGACCACAGTACTACACATAGCAGTCATTGCTTTGCCCCTGAATGTTGTGTGTGTGCAAACATATGCACCTATACACAATATGCATAGCATGTTGCATGTGTGCTTACGTATGCCAGTATACACAATATGCACAGCAGTCGCCATCTGTACACAGTGTCACATATATGTCCTGGAATGCTATTGGGTGTATAGGTCACATGACACACATTGGGTATGTGTGGTGTTTAATGTTGCAGTCATGTAGCATGCCATGTCATGTCTGGCACCGACATATCTGCAATATGTCCCACACTCACCATAACCACTGTACAATGGCCATGTTGAGCATTGGGATTCCTTCACATCTACATGCACCACTCATCCTGTGTGTGTACATAGCATGCATGTGCTACACCTGTGCCCACTATTATCTGCTATGGACACAGACACTGTAATCACACATGGCAATCTATGTCACAGATAACACATGCAGCCATGGTATGCATACCTGTGAGTGATGGTGCACAGGACATTGCAGAGCTGATAATACATGCACAGCAATGTTGTGTCCATGTACACATTGTGTTCCAGGGTGTAGCCAATCACTGAACAACTACACACATGCATCAAAGCCATGTATAATGTCATTAAATAGGGCCGTCTACACTTGCACTGCATGGTCTTGAGTAACACATATTCTGCATGCTGACACGTGTGAGGTGACTGTTTGCCTTGTGATACTGTCACCCACCTTCACCCACTATTGAGTATGTGTTGGATTGCTGGTGTGTGTGTGTGTGTGTGTGTGTGTGTGTGTGTGTGTGTGTGTGTGTGTGTGTGTGTGTGTGTGTGTGCTATAGTGAGGAGTGCATTTGTGTGCATGTGTGCATGTGTTCATGTGTTCATGTGTGCATGTGTGCATGTGTTCATGTGTGCATGTGTGCATGTGTTCATGTGTGCATGTGTGCATGTGTTCATGTTCATGTGTGCATGTGTGCATGTGTGCATGTGTTCATGTGTGCATGTGTGCATGTGTGCATGTGTGCTAACATCATATACAGATTGTAAAGTGTGTTTCCTGTCTTCCTCTCACAGGTGCTGAGTTTGGGGTGGCTGACAGCAGCAGGAAACCTAAAGTCACTGCCACTAATAGTGGAGATGATGAGACATGTATTCTGGCACAGGAAGGTTTGACAGGGTCTGTTCTTGGTCCACCAATCGACAGTACACAGCGTTCAACCCCATCTATGCGCACACTCATACTGCCAATACATCCCTCATCACCAATGGCCTTAGCCGAGAGACAGCATACAGTTGGCATTGACCAGGAGAATGTTTTACCCATGGCACTTGCATCCCCTCACAGCAGCCAGAGCCGGATTCCTGGAATGGTACCACATAGTCGGATGTCCAGGGGTTCTCTGGGGAGCACCACTGGTCGTATTGCCCCTGGCAGATGTGCCCCCAGAGGTATTACAACCTCCAGTATGTTCCAGGCTGTAATGCAGGCACAGGCACGTATGGAACGGTATACCAGACAGGGACTAAGGGTGCAGAGGGCCCATTACACCGCTATCAATGACAACATCCGTGACCTTGCCGGTGCCATCTGGAATTACAACATGGTCATTGATAGACGTTGGGGGGAGACATTAGATGCCCTCCACAATGTGTCTTCCCATGAGCCAGGACCATGCGGGATGGTTGAGACGTCGATGCAGACACATGCCAGCAACAGCTGGCAGTCATCGCAGATGGCACACAGATCACAGCCGCTCCTGTAGTGGCAGTACCAGCCCCAGCAATGCTGGGGCTGGCTTGTCTATTGACCATCCTAGTAGACCACGTACACGTGGCTCTGGCCAGTCCCAGCAGGGATATGGGTCCAGTCATCATACTTCTGCCTCTGATGATAGTACCCAGTCAGGGTTGGTACCCGATACTGCCCGTAACACCCCTGCCAGGCACAGGTACCATGTCCATGCCCAGAGACAGTGATCTGTACAGCCTAGCAGGTACAGTCTGTGACTGTCCCACAACCTCCCGTATATGGCAGCCACATGGTGGAGCTGTGTGCATGCAGACACACACACATTAACCAAACAACTAGGGCTCACACATACACACACATTACATCAACATTGGCCCATGCTGTACTGTTGTCCCTCACACACACACACACACACACACACACACACACACACACACACACAGACATGTTGATTGGATGGGTCAATGTCGGGCTCTGGCAAACCAACAACACACCCTGTGCATATGATGACACCTGTGCCACCTCCTGTCATCTGTAACATTGATGCAGGAACAGGCTAACATGGTTCTGATGCACAGGGTGACATTATAGCAGTGTAGCAATATTAGCAAGTTGTCAACAGGAAAGTGTAATGATATCCTTGTAGGTATATCTGAGCAGGCATTATACATCACAGCTCTGATTGTCAATGTAGCATTGTTTACACCAGTGTTAGGTCTGAGTATGTATTGTCCACCCATGTGCCACTTGGCTGAAGTGTACAGTGCTGCCAGCATTTGTTAGTGAGTGGACAGTACGTGTGTGGTGTGTGCATTACAGATTAGCAGGTGTACATCTGTGAACATGGTGGGTGCACACTGTCTGCATGTACGTGCATAGTGGACACATGGGACGTGTGACATACCCTGTTGTACACATCGTTAACATCTCATAGTATCTTTCGATGGCCAGTATGCATTCTACTACAGATATGTACTAACATGGGTACACATGTGTGTATGACATGGGTTGACACTATGCTGTGGGTGATACTAATACCTGTCAATGATTTGCAGTCTGGTAGTATACACAACCTCAACAGCATGACTATAACCGATCATTAGATGATGTCCTGACAAATGACACACAGTTGTAGGGAACTCAGTAACAGTTGGATCCTTCCGGTACTATACTATAACAGTAACCAGTGGTATTGACCACCACCCGTTCCTGGGACCACACCTGTTTGGCATATAGTCCTCTTAGGTACATGCAAACACACTAGGGATATGTCCATCCACATCTAGAAATGCATGCGTTGGCCTACAATGCATTCCCTGGTTGGGACGCACATCCTACACAAGGGTATCATACAGACAGATACCTGTTGTCCAATACATGCTGTATAGCAGTAAGCTGACTATGGCATACTCATCCACATTTACTATACATACTATCCTGACATTACCACATAGGTGGTAGCCCTCAACATGTATGTTGGGTACCAATGTGTACATACAGCCACGTGTTATGTCATCTGTCCCTTGGTATCCACATATCCATAGGTATTGTGGAGTCCCTCGGTGTGTCACATAAGACATTAGGGGCCTGAATGCATATCCACAGGGCTGTTGTACACCTACAATGACTGTCCATTACTGCCAGTCATTGTTGTGTATGAACATGTCTGAGATATACCCCAGGCATGTACCCTCACTCACAGTACTCTATAGTAACTGTCATGGGTGTGTGTGGCACAGATGACCTTGGACACAGATCACTACAGTGGCCAGGCTTGTCACATACATGCATATGTGACCTATGATCTGAGAAGCAGCAGCACAATCTGTCAAAGGAAACAAATGTATTCATGTAGTATGCAGGCTTCACACCTATGTACTGATTGAGGTCACATGTACACATATTTATTTGCCATGCAGATACCTGATGTGTGCAATGCACATACTGTTTTAATCATGATATGTCATACCATAGTAAAAGCAAAACCCACACTGCATTGACCAACTGTGTCACACAAGCACACACTCAGCAATTGCAAGATTCAATCCCCTACCTAACTATGTTATGATACGAGAGATATACGCATTAACATGGCACGCTATATGCTTTGCTGGGTGTTTTTTTTTTTCTCCTGCTATATTTGTAGGATGCTGTCGTCATCAGACTTTCCAAAGAGGAATGTACCTCTTTTAATGTGTTTTCCCAGTCTCCAAAAAGGGCACTCCTCTCATAGGAAATCACACACATACACACCCCCCCAAAACACACACACTGTCAGCGTTTGCATGATTCAAACCCCTACTTAACTATGTTATGATACTAGAGTAATACGCATTAACACGGCACGCTATATGCTTTACTGGGTGGTTTTTGTTCTCCTGCTATATTTGTAGGATGCTGTCAACATCAGACTTTCCAAAGAGGAATGTACCTCTTTTAATGTGTTTTCCTAGTTTCCAAAAAGGGAACTCCTCTCATAAGAAATCACACACATTCATACACCCCCCCCCCCACACACACACTGTCAGCATTTGCAGGATTCAAACCCCTACCTACTTATGTTATGATACTAGAGTAATACACATTAACACAGCGCACTATATGCTATCCTGGCTGGCTTTTGTTCTTCTGCTACATTTGTAGGATGCTGTCATCATCCGACTTTTGAAAGAGGAATGTACCTCTTTTAATGTGTTTTCTCAGTCTCCAAAAAGGGCACTCCTTTCATAGGAAATCACACAATACACCCCCCCCACACCCAAACACAGACTGTCAGCGTTTGCAAGATTCAAACCTCTTCATCACTATGTTATGATACTAGGGAGATACATATTAACACGGCACACTATATGCTTTACTGCGTGGTTTCTGTTCTCCTGCTATATTTGTAGGATGCTGTTATCATCAGACTTTCCAAAGAGAAATGTACCTCTTTTAATGTGTTTTCCCAGTCTCCGAAAGGGGCACTCCTCTCATAGGCAATCACACACCCCACCCCCAACACACACACTGTCAGTGTTTGCAAGATTCAAACCCTTATCTAACTATGCTATGATATTAGAATAATACGCATTAACACTGTGCGCTATATGCTTTACTGGGTGGTTTCTGTTCTCCTGCTATATTTGTAGGATGCTGTCATCATCAGACTTTCCAAAGAGGAAAGTACCTCTTTTAATGTGTTTTCTCAGTCTCCAAAAAGGCCACTTTTCTCATAGGAAATCACACACATACACACAGTCAGCAGGATTCAAACCCCTACCTAATTACGATACAAGAGTAATATGCATTAACACAGCACGCTATATGCTGTATTATGTGGTTTCTGTTCTCCTGCTATATTTGTAGGATGATGTCATCATCAGGCTTTCCAAAGAGGAATGTACCTCTTTTAATGTGTTTTCCCAGTCTCCAAAAAGAGAACTCCTTTCATCAGAAATCACACACACTTCTCTCAAACACACATGGTCAGCGTTTGCAGGATTCAAACCCCTATCTAACTAGATTATGGTACTAGAGTAATACGCATTAACACGGCACGCTATATGCTTTAATGGGTGGCTTTTGTTCTCCTGCTATATTTGTAGGATGCTGTCATCATCAGACTTCCCTAAGAGGAATGTACCTCTTTTAATGTGTTTTCCCAGTCTCCAAAAAAGGCACTCCTCTCATAAACAATCACACACACTGTCAGCGTTTGTAGAATTCAAATCCCTACCTAACTATGTTATGATACTAGAGAAATACGCATTAACACGGCACGCTATATGTTTTACTGGGTGGTTTCTGTTCTCCTGCTATATTAATGTGTTTTCCCAGTCTCCAAAAAGGGTACTCCTCTCATAGGAAATCATACCCCCCCCCCACGCACACTGTCAGCATTTGCAAGTTTCAAACCCCTATCTAATTAGGTTATGATACTAGAGAGAGATGTGCATTAATACGGCACGTTAGATGCTTTATTAGGTGTTTTCTTTTCTCCTGCTATATTTGTAGGATGCTGACATCATCAGACTGGACATGGTAATGTGTGTACACTTTGTTTTATGCAATCCCAGGAATGAGCCATGTGGGTCGGCAGGTGTCAACAGCTTGAACAGGACCCCATAATTCTTACCTTGTGTGATCTATCTGTGGACACATTGACATTCCTTCATATGTCATCACATATTTATGCAGAGATTGTTGGTTTTGTGGATACAACATGTGTCTGGGATGTTGATAAAGGGCTATTCAAAGTCTATGTGGGACAAGTGTAGCTCTATTCAGTGATGTATGTCCTGGGTGGCTACCTTGCAAACAGTCTAGCATGTTTGGGAACCATGATCTGCACATGAACATACCACAGTTGGTAGGGTTGTGTGTTTGTCAGCTTCCAATAGCTCTGTTTATGACTTCAACCATGATGGACTCCATGGCCTTGCAGATCAGACTTCATAGGCTTACTGGACTATACTTCTCATGGTGTGTTGTGCACCAACACTTGTGGGGAGTGCCATATGTTGCTGAAACACATTCAACGGTTCCAGATCCTGTGGAGAGGGTGAGGCTCAACAGACTGTTCAGGTGCAGGGTCTGTTTGTTCTGTAGATCATGCATGACACATATTGGGAAACAATGTCATCCAATTGCTGCCATGCTTTTGGCTTTGGGGGGAGCTGTTCAGCCATTCTACATGTGATATCTCCTGGTATGATGACAGGGACTATCGTCAGTGGGTGGTGGGTATGTATATATGGGCCTGTCTGACAGGATGTCGGCATTGTCAGTCAGGTACAGTTGGCCCTGACTCAGGACATATATGAGTGTACATTGCTATTTATGACATAGCTGACGGAGGTGTCATGATTCAGTCTGGACTCCTTATCCGCTACTCTTTACAAAACACCAACAAACCTGAGCACTAATCCCTGTTATACTCTTTTACACACTTAACACCCTACTGATCCTTTGTGATCAGGCTATGGAGTATGTCATCATAATATCCTGGAATGTCCAGGGGTCGGTTTCATGTGTACTCTCCTGTCCAGCTAGTGAATATTGTGGTTTTGACACAATGTCACATCTACCTCATGTACACAGACAATCCTCTCCTCCTCCCAACAAACTCAGATATATGTGAGAGATGCAACAATATTGACATACAGGAGGCTGAGCTCTCTCGACCCATGACTGACATAGTCTATCAGGTGGTGAAGGTGACCACACACACCACATATCAGTCTCACATAAACCTATAGCGACGGCAATCAAACCACATTATCACACATAAACATACTCGGAGGCTTTACATAAACTCTGCCTAAGCAGCAGAGACCTCCAAAGCAGACACACAAACAACTGATACCCCACTACAATACCCACATATCACATAGTTCACAATGTCAGTGTGCCACACAGTCACTGCCCTTAGGGCTAAACAACACACCTAAATGGACCACAGACAATATTGGCCTATAAGGCTAACTAGCCTGTTCTGCACAGCTATGGAGTGTATTGTAATGGGACTCATGCTCATAGACATCAGGAACCTACAGACACTGGGTCCTACACATTTCAGTGTTGTTGTGGCCAGATCTTGCCTCTTGGACCTGTTCGTATTCTTTAAACAGTTACCAGGACCATCAGTGTAGGGACAGTTGTCCACACAGCCTGCCTGGACCTTGCACAACCCTTCGACACAATACCCCACTCGGCCATTATGCATAGGCACACCTGCATCGATATCGACACATATCTCACACGATGGATTGCTACCTGGATCAGGGATAGCACCCACATGCACAATATTGCTGGTGCCATGTCTGACTATACACCTGTTACACATGGCATCCCACAAGGCTCAGTCCTGGGACCTCTCTTGTTCAATATATATTTGTGTGACGTACAGGCTAACACAGGAGGAATATGGCTGACCATGTTCACAGATGACTGCAAACTGGGTGCCATAATCAACTCTCCAGCTGGCACATGCATACTCAAACAGGGTCTCACAGAGATAGGATGACTGGTGCCTGAGCCATGGCCTACAGCTAAATGCCATTAGTTGCATAGTCCTCCCCTTTGGGAATAACAACATGCCCACACATTACCACATAGGTAGTAATCCATTACATACGGTAGTAGTTGTTAGGGGTTTGGGACATGACTTGTTCGTACTTTCGCCTTTGACAATCACGTTGCCAAAGTGGTTAGACAGAACTTCTATATAGCCCACCTTATCCCATATGGTTTCACATGTTGATCAAGTGAGGTCATTGTGCCCCTATACTCATCACGACCATGCTTGGTTACAATGCCACATTTGGGATGTACCTTACCCGACACCTGCAGCAAATGTAATGGCCACAAATGTTCCTCAACAAGCAGATGTAGGGACTCACACGGATGCCCTGCACAGTTCAGATACAGTAACTCCAGCTCTACTCAGTCGCTTACCACTTACTCGGATGTATTGTGTGCCTGTAGTTTAAGGAAATATCCGACCCAGAATTAATGGACATGCTCCACCTCAGGATATCCGACTCCCTTGGAGCTACACACTCCAGGGACATATACCTCAGCACAGATGTTAATAGGACATGCTGGAGGGACAGATTCTTATCCCAGAGGCTCCACTCACTCCGGATTGTAATCCCAGTTTCGCATGGGCAGAGCCACCCACTAACCACCTACAGGAGACATCTTGACAAGTGGATGGGTGATCATATGTTTACCCATGGGTTATCTTCTGGGTCCCTGCTAGACAGAGGCACAATACACTAAATGTAAATGGGATATCTTGTGTGACCTAATATTCACAGGCACAGTGTTCTACTTTGACAGGGTTGCGAAAGCCAAACACACTCTGGCTAGGCTTGTACATGCCCTAGGGCAGATAGCCTAGTATCAACCTCTGAACCTATGATAATGTTCAGGATGCACAATGTTTATTGCTGATACTGTTTGCAGGTTTTATCATCTTTGCTTTCCCACTTTCTATGAACAACTTAGGTATCTGCAGAGCATATTTGATTATGACAAGGTTCCACTATATTATAAATGTGTCTGTTGTCATATAACTGTGTGCACAGGGCAGATTGCTGGATAGCGAGAGGTTCCTGGGTTAACACATGCAACTGCCTGATATGTGTTGCCCACTGCTGTACTCTGACATGGCCTAAGTGTGTGAGCATGCCCAGTTCAGACTGTCAGTGTTCTGTTGCCTGACATTTGTCTCATTTATTCAAGTGTGTGAGCATGCCCAGTGTGACCTTTCAGTATGTTGCTGTCTGAGGTCCACTACATTTGTTGATGTATGTGTACATGTCCATTATTAACATTTCTACTGTGTGTGTTGAAAGTCAGGTTCTATTCTTACTGCAGGACTCATCTTTGTGTCATAACTCGACAGGGATTATGCTGTGCCTGCAGGGTTTCCATGGAATACTTTGCATAGACTTATCAACATTTCTTCATACAGGCTGACCACCGCAATACTGTCATGGTTTAGTGGTTCAGTACTATGACTATAATGCACAGTATCCTGCGTTCGAGGCCCATCACTGCTTTATATTTTCATAACTGAGCAGACCAGACTGATTAAGGGCCAGTAGAGCAAATATGAGCATGTTGGCTTTTGTTCAGCTATGCCCTAAGTAGGTTCATAGGTTCATACTAGGCTATCTGCCCTAAGGCATTTACAAGCCTAGCCAGAGTGTGTTTGGCTTTCGCCACCCTCTAAACTGATTTTACTGTGCCCTTTTTAAGGTTAGTTTATTGTGCCTCTGTCTAGTAGTGACACCGAAGTAATCCCCGGGGTAAACCTACGATTTCCCATCCACTCGTCAAGATTCCTCTTGAAGAGAGTCAGTGATGGGCTCTGCCTAACATGGACTGGGATTCTATTCCAGAGCGAAGGGAGCCTCTGGGTTATGAATCTGTCCCTCCAGCATGTCCTATTTATTTCTGTGCTGAAGTTCAAGTCCCTCAAGCGCGTAGCTCTAAGGGATTCCATTTTCTGAGATGGAGCATGCTCATTAATTCTGGGTTGGACATGGCTTTATACGTCAGGCATAGATCACCTCTAAGTAGGCGGTATGCAACTGAGTAGATCTGGAGTTTCTTTAACCGAGCAGCATATGGCATCTGTTTGTGTCCCATGATCCTCTTTGTGAGGTACTTTTGGGGTCTTTCTAGTTGCTGCAGGTGTCAGGTAAGGTACATCCCAAACGGGGCATTGTATTCAATTATGGCCCTGATGAGGGATGAATAAAGGGGCACAATGACCTCCCTCGATCTAGATGTGAATCCTTTCATGATAAGGTGGGCTGTATAGAAGGTCTTTCTAACCACTTTGGCAATGTGGTTGTCAAAGGAGAGATTACTGTCAATTTGGGTCCCCAGGTCCCTAATTACTTCTTCCGTACTTAATGGATTCCCGCCTATGTGGTAATTTGTGGGCACTTTGTTTTTGCCAAAGGGTATGACTATACACTTTTTAGCATTTAGCTTTAGGGCATGGCTCTGGCACCAGTTATCCGCCTCTATGAGACCCTTTTGGAGGATGCTTGTGTCAGCTGGAGAGTCAATTATGGCATCCAGTTTGCAGTCATCTGCTAACTTGGTCAGCCACAGTCCTCCCGTGTTAGCCTGAACCTCCGAAAAATACATACCGAACAAGAGAGGTCCCAGGACTGAGCCTTGTGGGACACCACTTGTAACTGGTTTAGAGTCTGACATGGCTCCAGCAATTCTGACTATGTGGGTTCTGTCCTTGAGCCAGTTTGCAACCCGTCTTATGACATAGGGGTTTATATTTAAGCTGGAGAGCTTATCTATGATGCCTGAGTGGGGTATTGTGTCTAAGGCCTTTGTGAGGTCCAGGTAGGCTGTGTGGACTATCTTCCCCTCATCAATGGCCTTGGTGACTGTTTCAAAGAAATTGACCAGGTTTAAGAGGCAGGATCTGCCCTTAACAAAGCCAAATTGGGTAGGATCCAGTGTATGTAGGTCCCCAATGTCTTTGTTTATGAGTTCCATGATGATCCTCTCCATAGCTTTGCAGACCAGGCTAGTCAGGCTTATGGGGCAATAGATTCCCGGGTCCGTAAAGGCACCACCTTTGTGGAGTGGGACCACTGTTGCTGTACGCCATTCTTTGGGTACATATCCTGTAGTAAGGCTCAGATTGAACAGCAGCTTTATGTGGGGGTTTAGCTCTTCTTGGAGTTCATGTAGGATGCAGCCCGGGACACTGTCTGGTCCCATTGATGCTGTGTTTTTTGCTTTGGAGAGGGTGCCTCTCACCTGAGCATCTGAGATGTCAGGGAGGCAGCACTCTGCTGGGATAGATATTTGCTCTTTAGGGGGGGGGTTGCACTGAACCTGTCTGCCAGGATGTTGGCAATGTCTGTAGGTTCAGTGTATTTTTTGCCATTTTGGACCAACTCTGAGCATATCTGGGAGTTGCCACCCAGGTTCCTAACATAACTAAAGAAGGCCTTGTGATTATCTTTAGTGTCCTGTGCAATTTTTCTCTCGAAGCTGGCCTTGGATGATTTTATGAGGGATCGTAGTTTTTTGCTAGTACTGATCAGAGATGTGTTCCCTTTTAGGGATTTTGCTCTATCATGTAGTAGCATCCTCCTTCTGTTGTACAGCTTATTTATGGCTGGGGTTCACCAGGCAGGACGCCTGCCTTTGGATGATTGGGTCTTGGTTTTGTTTGGGATAGCATGATCCATGCATTCCTGAAGGTGTCCATAGAATGCGTTTATAAAGGATTCTGCAGTTTGAGCCGTAGTTTCCACTGGCCCGGGGGCCTTGAAGGATTCCACCTCAGTTTTGAGAAGTGTGAAGTTAGCTTTTGAGAAGTTTTTCACTGTGGTTTTCTGGGCTGTGGGTGGGATCGTGATGTGGATATCCAGTGAGATTGATTTATGGTCCAATCTTACCAATGAGGGGAATACCTCTGGTATGGAGCATAGAGTCCCCATGTTGGTGATGACCAGGTCCAGTATGTTTTCCCCTCTTTTGGGGGTGGTGACTAGTTGTTCCATAGCATTTGAGTTTATAAATTCTAGGAACCTTTGGGCTAGGGTGTTGGGGCTTGAGTAATGCTCCCAGTCAATGTTTGGGTAGTTGAAGTCACCCAATATAATGATGTTTGGAGAGACCTGCATATACTTAGACCTAGCTTGTCCAACATTGCTCAATATTAACTAACATTGCTGGATGTTTCACTTTTAAATAGTTCATCTAAAGGGTTTATCACAGCAGAGGTTCAATATTAACACCTGAAAAGCAATACCCACAAATGCCTTCCATGCAGAAGACATTATGCTGTCCCTAATGCTAAGGTTTATAAAGAAGCTAATTTGGATGGCCAATACAGCAGAAGCAATGATGAGAATTTTTTGAGGAACGTTATCTGTTAGTGGGAGTGGGGAGCCTTGAGCAGCCTACCTGTCCCTGTAGGAAGTGACCTCAGCACAAGAAGCTGTAGTAATTGGTTGTTTTGGACCATTTCTAGCTCTTTTGTAGTTCACTGTTTAAAATCCGCCTCTGGGCATTTTTTTCTGGCTATACTGCTCAGACAAGCTCCTCGTGGTTCTGCAGAGTGGTCCTAGCAGCAGGGAACTCAGAAAAGCGACTACTTTCTGGATTTAAGTATCTTTGCTTTTTTTTCACTTTGGATAGCTTCTGTAGCTTACCCTGAACTAGCTTGAACTGTTTTTTTAACTGTTTGCTGCATTATTTTAAAATCTGCACTTAAAGTTACATTTTAGTCGAATTTGATCGAAAGTTTGTTGTTTGTTTGTTTAATTTAACTGTGGAGGCTGCCCACTAAAGTGTGCTAGCCTGTGTAACTAATTTATCACTGTTTCTGCATTTTCTGTGTGTTTCTACCAAAAAAACAAAAAAATAATCCTTGTTTTCCCGCCTCTCCTTGACTAGTTTAGACCAGTTTACAGGCATTGCTGTATTCTGGGCTGTGGTGTAGTTCCTGTGTTGTCCATTACCTTACTTGGATAGAAGGAAGTTTCTTTGCTCACCAGTGGGAGTGGGGAGCCTTGAGCAGCCTACCTGTCCCTGTAGGAAGTGACCTCAGCACAAGAAGCTGTAGTAATTGGTTGTTTTGGACCATTTCTAGCTCTTTTGTAGTTCACTGTTTAAAATCCGCATTTGCACGGCTTTTGCAGTTGTGCATAGCACAGCCGGTTAAACAAGGTTAAACTTTTCTGGCTCCAAGTCTGCTCTTCAAATTTTCCCTTAAGGAAGCTCTACTCTTAGTATAACCAGACTACTCACTATATTATAAGCCTAGCACTTGTTCTCAATACTTCTCTACTAAGTAAGCACTCTCGTACTAAGTAAAGCACTACATCTACTTACCACCCATGTGAATATCCACTTCCCTTAAAGGTACAGCACTCCCTTATACTGTTCTAGTATGTCGAGTGGTAGATTACTGGCGTCGTCTCCAATTCAGCTGGTCAATCTGGGTATCTTGAGACAATGCTACAATTGTCTCATGTACACAGACAACCCTCTCCTCCTCCCAACAAACACAAATGCATGTGAGAGATGCAACTATATAGCCAAACTGGAGGCTGAACTCTCTCAACTCAGGGCTGGCATGACCAGACAGGAGGAGATGGCAACCATACACACAACAATCCCAGTCCCACATAGACCTACCACAACTGCAAACCAAACACATAAAAACACAAAGACATACTCGGAGGCGCTAATAAAAAAACTTACCAAAACAACAGAGGCTCCCAAAGCAGACATCCAAAAATCCACCACCTCAAACAAAACACATGCAACACATACTTCAATAAATCAGTGTGTCAAGCAATCACAGCCCTTAAGGCCAAACACCTTGCATGATACACTAGTAATAGGTGACTCTATAGTCAGACACAATGATGTCCCTCTGACCAGGCTGAACAAGGAGAAGGTGACTGTGAGCTGTCTGTCCGGAGCTAGGATCCGCCACATAACACACGCACTCAGGTCACTCCAAAGCGAGTACAAATATGACTCCGTCATTGTCCATGCTGGTGTGAATGACCTGAGACGTACCTCCCTGGACTACATGAAAAGAGACATAGAGGAGCTCTCCGATTATGTAGCCCAGGCTGGTATGACCCTGACCCTGACCCTGAGCAGCATCCTGCCCTCACCAAGAATGATACTACAATACAAAGACAAGATGATCAGCTTTAACAATTGGCTCAAGTACTGGTGTCATTCTAAGGGGATCCAATGTCTGTCTGCCTGGGATGACATGTTGGACAAACCACGCTGCTTCGCAAGGGATGGCTTATACCTGTCACCACTGGGCTTCCGGATATTGGCTAAGGCTCTTGCCACCCCCATAGTGCCTTTTTTAGGCAAGGCTCAAAGACAAACCCACCTCCTTAGAAAACAAAATGAAAAAAACTAAGAGTAATGCTGCTCAACGCCAGAAGTCTAAATCTCAAGATGCAGGCACTTGATGCACTCCTCAGCATGGAGAACATCGACGTCTGTGCAGTAACTGAAACCTGGTTCAAGGCTCCGGAGAGCACCCCAGCACTACCAGGCTATACCTCGTATCATGCTTTTCGGCCCAAAACCGGGCGAACCACAAAGGGAGGGGGAGTGTCCATATTCATCAAGGACACCCACACCTCCAGGTTAGTAGCAACATATGAAGCATCAGAGACCATACAGGTGCAACTAACCATAGGCAAAACTGATATACAACTGGTAGCATGTTACAGACCACCCTCCCAATCTCAAGAACCCCACTCAGCCTTCCTGAAGACATTGGAGGATATGAATGTATCACAAAATACCATCATACTGGGAGACTTCAACTACCCAAACATAGATTGGGTACATTATTCTAGCCCTAATACCCTAGCCCAAAGGTTCCTGGAATTCATAAATTCAAATGCACTGGAACAACTAGTCACCTCTCCCACTAGGGGAGATAATATACTCGACCTGATCATCACAAACATGGGGACAAAATGCTCCACACCGAAGTATACCCCTCACTAGTGAGATCTGACCACAAACTAATCACCCTGGATATACATATCCCACCTCCACCCCAGCACAAAGACCACAGTGAAAAACTTCTCAAAAGCAGACTTCACTCTTCTTAAGACTGAGATGGTATCCTTTAAGCCCACTGTGCCAGTGGATACCACATCCCACAATGCCGAATCCTTCACAAATGCTTTCTATGGACATCTCCAAGAATGCATGGATCATGCAATCCCAAACAAATCCAAGTCCCTCTCCACCAAAGGTAAGCGTCCTGTCTGGTGGACCTCAGCCATAAACAAATTGTATAACAAAAGAAGGAAGCTACTGCACGTCAGAGCAAAATCCCATGAAGGGAAGACATCTCTGATCAACATTAGCAGAAAACTACGTTCTTTCATAAAATCATCCAAGGCCAACTTTGAGAGAAAAATCACTAAGGACACTAAAGATAACCACAAAGCCTTCTTCAGATATGTTAGAAACCTGGGCGGAAACCCTCAGATATGCTCAGAGTTGGTTCACAACAACAAAAAATACACTGAACCCACAGATATTGCCAACATTCTGGCTGACAGGTTCAGTGCAAATTTCTCCCCTCCTTCACCCCCAAAAGAAGAAATACTTATCCCAGCTGAATGTAATCTCCCTGTCATCTCAGATGTCCAAGTGAGAACCGCCCTAAACAAAGCAAAAAACACAGCATCAATGGGACCTGATGGTATCCCGGTTTGCGTGTTATGTGAACTCCAAGAGGAGCTAAACCCACACATAAAAATGCTATTTAACCTTAGCCTTACTTCGGGATATGTACCTGAACACTGGCGTACAGCAACAGTGGTCCCACTCCACAAGGGGGGTGCCTCTACAGACCCTGGAAACTACCGCTCCATAAGCTTAACCAGCCTGGTCGGCAAAGCTATGGAAAGAATCATTACGGAACTCATAAACAGAGACATAGGGGACCTACAGACACTTGACCCCACCCAGTTCGGCTTTGTAAAGGGCAGATCCTGCCTTTTAAACCTGGTTGACTTTTTTGAAACAGTCACTAGAGCCATTGATGAGGGCAAAGCAGTCCGTACAGCATACCTGGACTTGGCTAAGGCCTTCGACACAATACCCCACTCAGGCATCATAGATAAGCTGAACAGCTTAAAAGTAAACCCTTATGTCACTAGATGGGTTGCAAACTGGCTAAAGGACAGAACCCATAAAATTAAAATCGCTGGAGCAATGTCAGACTCAAAGCCAGTCACAAGTAGTATCCCACAGGGATCTGTCCTGGGACCCCTGTTGTTCGGCATTTATTTCTCAGATGTTAAAGCAAACATGGGAGGGCTGTGGCTGACAAAGTTCGCAGATGACTGCAAACTAGGTGCCATAGTCGATACACCAGCAGACACACACATCCTACAAAAAGGCCTCACAGAAACGGACAACTGGTGCCGGAGTCACAGCCTTAAACTAAATGCCAAAAAATGTATAGTCATCCCTTTGGGAAAAACAAAGTACCCACAAATTATCACATAGACAGCAACCCACTGAGTACAGAAAAAGTAATCAGAGACTTAGGGACCCAAGTCAACAGCGACCTCTCATTTGACACCCACATTGCCAAAGTGGTTAGAAAAACATTCTACCTTGCACACCTCATCATGTAGGGATTCACATCCAGATCCAAGGATGTCATTGTACCCCTATATTCCTCCCTCATCAGACCCATGATTGAGTACAATGCCCCATTTGGTATGTACCTCACCCGGCATTTGCAACAGCTGGAGAGACCACAAAAGTACCTCACCAATAGGATCAAGGGTCTCCAACATATGTCTTATTCTGCCAGACTAAAGAAACTTCAGCTCTATTCAGTAGCATACCGCCTGCTCAGAGGTGATCTCTGCCTGACGTACAAGGCCATGTCCAATCAGGATCTGATGGACATGCTCCACCTCAAAAATCCAAATCCATCAGGACCACGAGAGCTAAAGACTTAAACCTCAGCACAAGTATGAATAGGACATGCTGGAGGGATAGATTCATAACCCAGAGGCTTCCCATGCTCTGGAACAAGATCCCAGTTCGTATTAGGCAGAGCCCTCACTGACTCTCTTCAAGAGAAATCTTGATGAGTGGATGGGAGATCGTAAGTTTACCCCAGGGGTCACATCTGTGTCACTGCTAGACAGGGGCACAGTAAACTAATTCTATTATATAAGGGGACCTTCATTGTGTCGCTACTAGACAGAGGCACAGTATTCTAAATTTATTCTGTACATTTTTTGTACCATTTCATGGGGTGGCAAAAGCCACATCACTATGGCTAGGCTTGCAAATGCCCCAGGGCAGATAGCCTAGTACTATACTATGAAACTATGAAACTATGAAACTATTATTCTACATTGACCACAGTTGTGCTAGTTGGTGTGTGCGATTTTCTTTACATATACTACATGGTGGTAAATGCTGTTTAGCACTGATTTATATTGCTTATCACATGGCAATCATGCCTCAGGTGGTGCTGTAGGGCTGGCTATGTTGGATGCATATACTACACTCCCTATACATGTTTGGAAGCAGGTAGTGTCAACTTAGGCATCCCTTTTACTATATGTGCGAGTCCGAGAGAAGTATAATTTCCAGAGTTCCTACTGAGCCAGTGTATGTGCTATGCGTTGCCTCTTTGCCAAGGCCAAAGCATACTGGGCATGCCTCCTTCTGCCTACTGGGGCAGGCTCAGGTTGTTCCTCCTCCAAGTCACGGTCTGCCTGTGATGGCCTTGGCAATGGTGGGGGGCTGTTTGGCCCAGGCCTATGCTGGTCCTGCTGCAGCTGTTTTCGCAGGATCATATTATGTCGCATAGCACATACCATGATAATTTGGGTACATGTAGTTGGTGAGTACTGCAAGGCTCCACCAGATGTGTCCAGGCACTGGAACCATGAGACCCTACCCCGCTCACCGGCTGGTGCTTTGATGCGTATGTGCATGCAGTCTATTGCACCCACTACCTCAGGGTATTCCGCTATTTGCTGGAAGAGATGCATATTGCTGGCCAATTCCTCACGGGAATTGGGGAAATATACATGATCACCAACATGTGCTGACATGGCATCCAAGAACTGGTGCAGTACCCTGGATGCTGATGCCTGTGATATCCCCATCATATCACCAGTTGGTCTCTGGAAGGTACCTATTGCTAATATTCTTAGGTCAGCACATACCTTGGTTTCCAATGGGATGGGTTCCCCTCTGTTGGTTCTGTGTGTGAGACGTGGCCTACACAGCTAAACAATCTGCTGCGAGGTCTCTGTCCACTCTATAGCGCTCCACTATCTCCAGCTCATGTAGCCCCTGGTAGGTTACCCTGGGCCTGTACACTCTTCTCCGTCTCCTCACTGTGGATTGTCCAGCAGCATTTGCATTATCACCACCCTCAGCATGTTGCATATGTCGCCTTATAACAGCAATGGCAGCCCCTAACATTTTTTGTCTCAGTAAAGCTTTTTCAGTTTTCACTTCTATTAGCTTACTGCAGTGTTGCAGTGTCTCTTGAGAGAAACATAATGGACTGTTGTTTGCAGAGTTTTAAGTGCTGGGATGGGCTGGGCTAGTGTACTGCCTGTGCAATTGCCTGATTCTGATTGTTTTCACTGGCTAGCTCTGCTAGTACTCCCTGGTAACTTCCTACTATTTGGTGTGCTTACTTTTCCCTTTCTGTTTCCTCGGGGGGGGCAGCGGCGCGCACACAAGCGCAAACACACGCACAGCAGCTCACACGCGCGCACACATGCTTACACGGACTAAAACTTGCTTATTCTTGTTAAAACACGTGCACACCGGCGCAAACATGCTTACAACTGTTTACACAGCCTTACATATGCTTACTCCGGCTTACACGCGCACACACGCTAAGACGCGCGCACACTGTCTTACTCGTGTTTACTGGCTCGCACACGTGCGCATGCATGCTCAGCAAGAAACTTTGGTGTTATCCACAGCATACACCTTCAATTTCTTTATTTTACCTAGCCTACATGTTGACACACCTCTTTCAATGATATGTAAATGTCAGCTGACACATGCCACTCTGCTCCAATGAGCTTCACTTCTTTCAAACATACCCCCCTTGTGATGTCACCTATCTTCTACTCTGTTACTCCCCTTATCCTACTCCTACACTCCACTGACTGTGCTCATTTGCTATGTAAACTTGCGATTCACAATCCTAACCCTCATTTGCATAGGATTGCCTACTAATGCTTGGTTACATCTCTTAGACTGAGCTTCCCTCCTTAGCAACCTCTACTTGGTGGCAATGTTGTCTTCAGCCTGCCATTCACTTGCATTGTAAATTCATATCAGCAATAAAATCCACATTTGTGGATCTTAATTATTGATTTTCTGGTTTTAGGGCGCAGCGTTTTGGCGCTGCACGCTTAAACCCCGGAGATCGGGATGAAAAAAAAAAGTTATTTTATTTTTATTTTGCATCACTTCACATTGCCAATGGCCATATTTTTGGCCTTTGGCATGCTTCCTCCTGTAAATGCATCCTTTTTTTGGAGCTGTCATGGCTCCATTTTGCTATTTGCAGAACCGTACTCAGTTGTCAACTGAGTACATTTCTGCAAATAACACTACTCCTACTCGGACAGGTTTGGGTTTCCTGGATCGCAAATTTACCGCATTTGCATAGCTTTCACCTGCAACTGAGGTAATTTGCATATCCAAGCCCTGTCCGTGTAGGACTAGTTTTGAGAGCTCTGTTGCATGCCCCTACCGGCTGTTCCTGGATCGCTCGGCTGACATTTTGGCAGCATGGAGTCTTACTCTACTCTTAGACTCCATGCAAGCCTTCGTGAATCTGGCCCATTGTCTTTACTTGCTTAATTTATGATGAAAACAATGAAGTGACTAAAGATTGGTACACATTTGTACCAACATGCTTCCATCTATGTGCATGAGTTAAATCTGTTATGGCAACATTTAATAATAAAAATAGCTATGCAGTTTGCTTGTTCTTGTTTTTCATTTGTGGGGACATTGATGTCCTTCTTTCCTCTTCTTATCTCCTTATATTTTCTTTACCCTACTATTCTTATCTAGTTCTTAAGCATTCCCTTTTTTTGTCATTTGACTCCTTCGCATGAACTCCAGGTTCCTTGTAACAGTCCTCTGAATTCCTAATATACAAACAAATCTACTAACTTTAGTGACTTCCTTACTGAGTGACAATCTGTACCCTACAAGGGCACTGTTACAAATACCAAAATCTTGCTTGCCCTTTCAGGGCTGAATTGGTGCACCACATTCTCACAGAATCCACCCCTAAGATTATATAAAAAAGAACACTTTAAAATCAAAAAAAAAAAAAAGATTATATCACTTTGTGCTACTTAAATGCCTTCTATCCTGGGCCAGCAGGCGACTTCAAAGGAAAAGGTTCAGGGACTACAAGAAGCAACAGGATAGGTGGTGCTAAGTGGATAAGGATGGGGTTACTTTAGGACAGAGTAAACATTAATCAGGGTTACGGAACTGCACCAAGCTGCTACAGATACAGTCACATGTAGCAGGTACTAACATTTGCAGTTCTGTATCATATTAATGGCTGACAATCAAACAATCATTCAGACTGTCTTTCAACAGACAACTACTGCACCTTCTTCATTTTCCTGAACTGAATCCATGCATGCCTAATTCTAATGCATTTTCTGCAAAATGCATGTAGCTATATAATAATTCTACACTGGCCACCGAATCCCTGACAAATTTTACAACCAGATGACATAACTAATGCTTCCATTCATAGGTTTGCCTAAATTATGTCTTATAGTCACAAATGCACTCAATTAATACTTCCTAACACTGACCTACCACGTTGCCCTGTACTTCACTGCTGAACAGAATACAATACACTTTCTTCAGTTACTAAAACATAACTGCTGCATCTGATCCTGTTGTTAGGTTAAAAATGACCCACCATGATTTAAGTGGTGGAGTGCTATATCTCTTCTATACCACCAGACATATATTATAATCAACTCTAAGGTCAACAAAACCCAGTGGATTATTTCTGACATAGAAATGGCAGCTTTGCTCTCATGTTACTACCACAGACCTTTCCATGCATTTTCTTTACTGGTGTTTGAGAAATTGTTGTTCCCACAGTGTAGAATTCTACCTACAGTATTTAGCCATATTAAATTCAAGTAGCTGCCCTTGTCCTACTATTGTCTTGTTATATATTTGCTGTTTTATAGTGACTATGCCAACTTTTTGGCCATTATGGAAACTTTAAAATTCAAGCTACTTTGTTTTGCTTAATATCAGACTATTGGGTTTTCTTGCACTAATGGCAAGCCTATTGCTTTACACTGTGCCTTGCTTCCGAGGACACGCATATAAAAAAAAATGTGTTGAATATTCTTTAATGCCAAATGGGTGACTAGATGGTGAAAACTGAATTTCTTAGCTGAAAGGTAGTTGCCTGAATTTCACAGTATGGCCGACCAAGTAAGATGCTTGAAGTGGATATTAAAACTGGAGCTTTTCTTCCTGGGCCCCTGTGCCCAGCTGAACTTCCTTACAAAAGTAAAATCAATGAATTAAAATATAGCCATTTTGGAACATACTGAAACAAGTTGTGATAATCTAATATAAAGATGGATGGTATTAAATCTTCCAGGTTGTTTTACAGCGGTAATTTGTTTCATTTTAGAGTACTATCAAAAGTGTACATACTGGATGACAACAATGCATGCATAAAACAGTTATATGAGATGTAGAAATTACTGAGTCATATTTTGAGGTGCTTCAGTAATTTTTCTGTGGGAAAAAAACAGACTGCTATTTTTTTCATATCTGGTAAATTTGAAGATCTTGCAATAATCTTTTATTAGAGCTGTTAAATCATTGCAGTTCATCTTGTTAATCTTAACTGAACCACTGCTCATTTTTATTGACTGGCCAGAAATGTAGGCCTCAGAGCATTAAGATATAGCATGAAGATATAGTATAACAAGCAATTATGCATAGTTTCCACAAATGAGAATACAAGAAACAAAATGATTTTGTAAGTATTTTAAACTACTTTATCTAAAAGATAAAACAAGGAATGATAGGATAATATGATCTCAGTGCATGATTCTGTGAATACTTAAACTCCAGATGTTTTTACTGTGACAAAACATAATAATCATAATTTGTATTAGTGTCAGAGTAAGTAGAATGCACAGTTTAATATTTGTCAGTTCAGTTAAAACATATACTGTATTGGGGAGCTATAATATTAGCTTAGTAGTACATGTAATAGTAGTCTAGAAGACAAGAATATAGCGATAATTAAGCAGAGATTAATAAGAGTCAGTTGGGGAGCAGGAAACTTGGAGATAAGGTGAAATAATTCTATACTGAACTCATTTTATTTCACCATAAAAGTGGTTGACAGAATACCTCTCAACTTTCCTGACTTTTGTAGAATGCCCTTGTTTTTGACACATATTTTTTTCTGTCCCACATTAAATTTCCTGTTTTCAGGCAAACCATTAACAATTTAAACCAGTAAATAATGACAAATAAGAGCAATTTTTAAATTTGTTCCTGTTTTTGGCCTGTGTCCCACCCCATTATTTATAGCTTTGTCTCCAGTTCTTATGCTAACAGGTTGACCTGTGCATTCTCATGAGTAATATAATTGTTCGAGGTTACTGCAGTTTGTGAGTAAAAAAAAAAATATCTCACCATCGACAATCACTAACCAATCAGAGAAATTGTCTCTGACAAAATGTCAGGAAACTGCAATTCTAGCTGGTGTCATTTTGTTACTCATAGAATAGAGTATATTATGCAATAACATTTTTTTGGGGATGCACTTCAGTAAGTAAAGATCCATTTAACTGGTTATGCAGTTTAACATTTGGTGTGTAATTATTCAAAACTTAATGATATAAGTACAGATCCATAGTTAAAAGCTCAGAATTTCTTACTCTCCCACAATTGGCTGGAAAATGAAAGTTGGCTTTTGAGTTAATGAAGACAGCCACTGAAAAGAGCAATAACTTTCAAGACGATGAAAGGAAAAGGGAAGATATTTTCAGAAGAATTCAGTTCTGTTTGTTTTGCAGAGGCTATTTTATGATGAAAAGGCTATGGCACTGAAAAAACATCACTAAGGAAAAGCGATGTTTAGTGTGCAATGAGTCCTCTCAATGTATTCCTTCTACCTAACATAGCTGACAAAGAGGCAAACCGCAAGAAAATGATGGGATGTTCTGAATTCTCTCAGATGAAAATCATTAGCTGTGTTTTCATCTTTGCATGATATATTATTTTTGCCAAGTTTAACATGTACATAAAGTAACAATGTAATCTAAAGTAAATTAAACAAACTTTCCTAATATGTCTGATTGTTCATACAGTTTTGTGTAGCTGTGGTAATCAAACAGCATTTGATGCATTTGTTGAAGACTCTGGGTAAGTCCCATAACAAAATGTAAACAGTGATTTAATGACTAAAGGACTTCAGACATGGCAGTGTTTGTGACAAGCAGCATTAATCTAGTATTGATCTTTGCTGCGTATTTACTCCAACAATGAATCAGCTGGAGCAAATCTTTTCACTTTCCGTCACAATTTCACTATAATGAACAGAAATGCTTTATCTGTTCAGAACTGGGGAATAATAATAATAATAATACAAAATGACTGCAGTTTTATAATAAATAATGTTCTTGACCTGCTGTTAACAATACTTGGCATAGCACTGAAAAACCTGCTTAAAGGCTATACCCGTCCGTGCTGAATGCTCTTGATAAAATTCTATCTTTATTTTTCCAAAGTGGAATTCTTGTCTTTAATCTGTTCTGTGGGCATAACCTGACCTCTGTCAGAAACACATCTTGTGTTCTTCTGGCTTTCAATTCCTTCAACTTACATCAGGCTGCTTCAAGCATCTGTCACTTGGCACAGCTTGAGCTGTTGATGAAATAATTGATTGATGCATTGTCTAGCAGTAACATCATCCCTCATGAAATCACATTTTCAACCTCCTTTACAAAGTCAAGGAGAGATTTTGCAAAGATTAATTGCCATTTAAATTGTGGGAGTCCCAGACTAGACTCTGCCAATGTTTTTAAGAGAGCTCAGAACTCTGCATCCAGAGTACAAACTGAGACCTCCATATCAGTTTAGAGGACATAAAAGTAATATATTTTTTAAAACAAAATACAAATAATAATAATAATAATAATAATAATAATAAATGAATCTAACTAATACAAAAGAAAGCAGTGAGTACATAACTGAATTATACTAAGCATTTATAATTAGGATGCAAAATATATCAAACTAGCAACAGATAAAGAAGAAAATGTGTTTCCCCAGGATTCAGCATGCCCTGCATGGTGTGCAGGAATAGAGCAGGAGCTGCTGGAGGCAATATGGCCACCATGCAATCCAGGAATAAGCTCCCTGGACATGCAAGAGCACTCCTGCACTATTCTGCATGGGCACAGCTTCTGTATGCAAAGTATCCCATTTGCAGGTGAAAACTATGCAAATGAGGTGAATTTGTGAATCAGGAAGCTGGCAGACGGCCATGCAGGACTAGTGTAGTCTGCAGAAATGTATTCGGTTAGTAACCGAGTACATTTCTGCAAACTACAGAACGGAGCCATGACAGCTCCAGATAAAGGGTGTATATAATGTGGAAACCATTCCAATGCCCAAATATATGGCCACTGGCATGGAAAACAGTTGCAATAATAAAACAAATAACTCAAATTTTTTTTAGCTGATTTTGGCTGTTTAAGCATAGGGCAGCAGCGCAAATGGAATTGGGCCGAAAATAAAAAAAAAAATACTTGAAATAAGCATTCTGTCCAAAATTACAATTTTGCCATTATACTTAATGGCAGGCAGAAGACAACATGGCCAGTGAATAGTGGTTGCTAAGGGGGAAGGCTCAGTGTGGGACTTGTAACTAGGCATTAGCAGGCAATCCTATGCAAATGAGGGGAATGATGCTGAATCCTAGATCCCCCCTCATGGCTAGCCTGGACTCAACCATGTCGGTGCAGTAAGACCATGGTGCAAGCCTAAGAGCTAGCTGACATCATAGAGGGGTGTGTCAGGCATACTGTAGGCTTATTGGAGATCTGTGGCTTGGGGGTGTGTCTGAGGCTGCCTAGCACTCTTTACATTGCCTAAACCGGTGTGCGCACCATGGACCATGCTTTTAAGGAAAAAAAAGTAAACTAGGAAATAGCAGCTTCATGCACATTTGAGCACTGTGTGTGATGCGCCCCTGGGCTTAAACAGGAAGGCAATGGGAAGGGAAAACAGTGGTAGGCAGGTAATCAAGGAGAACTAGCATAGTTGGCAGGTGAAATGTATCAGAATCAGCCAATTACACAGGCAGCAGCCCAACCCAGCCCAGCACACCACTATAAACTATGCAAACACCTTTCCTTCTGGTTTTTCCCACAAACTCTACACCACCGGTGTACACAAATGGGGAAATTTTACCAAACAAAAGCAACAAAATGATAGGGGCTGCAGCAGCTATCATAAATCAACATGTTCAAGAGGCTGAGGGTGGTGAGGATGAGAATGCTGATGACCAACAAACAGTGAGGAGAAGGAGATGAGTGTACAGACTCAGAGTAGCCTACCAGGGGCTACATGAGATGGAGATAGTGGAGCACCATAGGGTGGACAGGGATCTCCTACAGCAAATTGTTGAGCTGTGCCGGCCAAACCTCACACACAGAACCAACAGAGGGGAACCCATCACAGTAAATACAAAGGTATGTGTAGGCCTAAGAATACTAGCCATGGGTACCTTCCGAAGGCCAACTGGGGATATCATGGGGATCTCACAGGCATCAGCATCCAGAGTACTTCATCAGTTCCTGGATGCCATGTCAGCACATGCCAGAGTGCACTTATATTTCCACAACAGCCGTGAGGTGTTGGTCAGCAATATGTGTCTCTTCCACCAAATAGCAGAATACCCTGAGATAGTTGGTGCTATAGACTGCACGCACATATGCATCAAAGCACCACCTGGTGAGCAGGGTAGGGTCTACATCAACCGGAAGGGCTTCCCCTCCATCAACTGTGGTCATGTGCGATGCCCAGGGGATTATAATGAATGTGTGTGCTCGCTGCCCTGGAAGCTATCATGTCTCCCACATCTGGCATCTCATGCAGCTATACCAGAGATTTGCCAATTGGGACATCCCTTACTGCCACCTAGTGGGGAATGCTGGTTAGGCACTGGAGCCGTGGCTGATGACACCCATCAGAAATGCACATACACCCAAACAAGAATTCCATAATGAGGCACATGCACAGACCAGAATCATAATAGAGCATGTGTTTGGGATGCTTAAGTCATGGTTCTGGTGCCTGGACACATCCGGTGGAGCCTTGCAGTACTCACCAGTTACATGCACCCAAATTGTCATCATATGTGCCATGCTGCACAATATGATCCTGCAGAAACAGATGCAGCAGGAACAGCACAAGGCAGGGCCACACAGCTCCACACCATTGCCAAGGCCTGCACAGGCACAGAGTGACTCGGAGGAGGAATAGCCTGAGCCTGCCCCAGTAGGCAGTAGAAGGCATGCCCAGGATGCCCAGGCTGTGGCAAAGAGGCAACACATAGCACATACACTGACATGGTAGGAACCCAGGGAATGACAACTCTCTCTGACTCGCACATACAGTAAAAGGGATGCTAAACATGACACTACCTGTGCTTAACCATGTATAGGGCGTGTACTATGTGCATCTGAAATAGCCCTCCAGCACCATCCTCAATACTGGCGCACCCACAAGGTAAGTCACTTCCCCTATCAATTATTGAATGGAGTAGTATGTGTTGTTACTTGTATCTATGGTATGGATGTAAGCATGCAAGGGAATCGGGTGGCTGAATGGGATGCCAGCAGATAGTAGACATCTATAGTGGCAGCATGAGATCTGTAACAAATACTGGTGTCAACACAGTAGACAGTGCTAGACAAGGTGACAAAACTCACTGCAGGAAATGTGCTAGCCCACATGTTTGTCCACAGGACACACACATGCCAGTCAGGGAGGCTGACATACCCAACAACAGTCTCAGCCAGCAGGACAGGCGTAGACAAACAGAAACAAAGGCTGTGCTAAGGCCTCTGAGTGATGGTTATGGAGAACAGCCCCCCTCCAGAACTACACAGATAGACTATGACAGGTCAGGCAATGGGATGTTAGTTCTGAAGGGAAAGAAGTCAGAAACTGAAATGTAGGTCAATCAAACCTAAGACCTGTAGTACACTGATATGCCTCTAGTCAGCATGATAGATCAGAATACAGAATGAAATGGAGTACCTGAAATACCAGTACAGTCATAGCAAATGTGTACAAGTGTCAGGTGTGCCCCCCCCAATCCTATGTAGAAATGTAGTAACAGTCAGGTGTGCCAACCCCCCAATCCTATGTAGAAATGTAGTAACAGTCAGATGTGCTCCCCCCAATCCTATGTAGAAATGTAGTAACATGTATGTGTAGGTATAATAACTGTGGAGCACAGATTACCTGAGCTGGCCAAAGTAGCAGGATAGATTGTAGCATGTGTACAATATGCAGGGCTGTGTGTGTTAGGTTGGTGTGTGTTTTATATTGTGTGAGAGTGGTCAGTATGTATGCATGGTGAGGTTTGTCCTGGTGGTTATTGGCCAGTACTGCCAATGACAGGGCCAAGTTCTCACAACTGCAGTGCCAAAAGCAATGCTTCCCAGCAAAACACATTCCAGCAATAAGCCATAGTAAATGTTTGGAAGTAATATGTGTCACCATCTGAAAGATGGACATGGCATGAATGTGCGCCCAGACATACAAGCAGTACACAGGGGGAAGTACCTCAGACAGGCAATGTATAATATGTAACTGTCAAATTGACACACCCTTGGAATTGTACATACAAGTTAGCAGCACATTATTTGGGCTTGTAGTAGGGAATACCGATGTCATCTGGCCAAACACTGGCAGACCACAAAGGTCATAGGTATGCAGTATTGAGAAACAGCTGATGTCCCTGCACAAGCCAGCATAAGTGGATGTCCCATGCATATCTGTGAGTCAGATGCAAGTAGTGTCCGTAGCACACATGCACATAGCTCACCCCACCATCACCCACAGGTACCTCTCCGGTCTTATCCCTGCTGTTTGGAATGAGTACAATATGACCCCCACCTCTGTATGGCAATAGATAAAGTATGCAGCATGCAGAACAGGTGTCCCATGCAGGTGTATCCCTAGTTGTAAGCAGAACCCTGCCAGCATCCATACCACACTGGATCAATAATGGCAGAAAGCATTGGCATGAACACCTTGCACATCTGCCCTATCACCCCAGGGGAATATAGTGTATTGCAGTCTTGGACTGTAGGAGTGACAGAATGCAACAGCTTGCTACAGCTGGTTTGCATCAATACCAAATGGCCTACAGTCCTCTGCCAAAGGCCTGCGTCTCACCTGTACTGAGTATATATGTTATGTAATGACTCCCAAATAACAACATAACACAGTCCACAGAACCCAAATGCAAGGCCATGTGGACAAATCCCAGTAACATGTCCACCATGTCCTACTGCATGAACTGCGGACCAACACGAAAGTACTACTGGAATGAGGTGATAACTATAGGGAACATATCAGATAATATTTGGAAGAGGAGAAAATGATAGGGGGGTAGGAGCATGGGCTGCATGGAGTGTGTGAAGTCCGAAACTCAGCCGTGTGCACATACTATCCCTGGCTGCAAACACAAGAATTGGTGGCTGCAAACCTGCTCATAAACCACAATGTGAAGGGGTAATGTCCAGAATTATGACCCCTGCCTCTGTGCAACCTGTGTGAATCTGTACAGCTGTGAGGTATGGCTACAGCAGGATATGGCCATACTGTCACTTTGATGGATGTACAACACTGGATCCTCAGCCATCACTGTACTAAGGTGCTGAACCATTTACACAGACCCAGCAGCAAGTGTCTGCAGCTTCCCCTCCAGAATGGCATGATTGTGCAAGAATATGTAGGCTGCTGACCACAATACTGGACACAGACATTCACCCTTTGTTCCCCAGGACATCACTGCAAGCAAATATGTATACCTGACAGTACTTGGTGACATAAAACATCACAGTGTACAACAGTACATATGTCTGAATATCTCTGCAAACACCAACACCATGTAGCAGAAGCAGTACAGACACAATTACCTACAGTATCCCACTACCCTTTGTCCATTTTGACCCCATATTTTCAACCAATCTACAGATATCCTGCAGAAACAGGTTGCTAGCTGTAGATGTAGAACACAAAAGCCTGCACTGGAGTACAATTTACCTGGAATAGATTCACACATTCAGTACAGAAGGTCATACTGGGCATGCTCCCACACATAGAGAAATGAAGGCCATGTCAGACAACAAAATACTGAAAGGTCATACTGGGCATGCTCACACACTTAGAAATGAAGCCCATGTCTGGCGACAACAGTGGACCATACATATCTGACAGTCGCAGATGTTAGTGCATACAGTCCTCAGTACACACTAGTCATGCTTTGCACACACATTGGATAGGAATACGCACATATATCCAAGGACAACACACTATAATAGGCCAAAATTACACATACATAGATGTACGGAAGAGAGTGACAGACAGTGACAAAGAGCCTCCAATCATGAGGCCTGTCCCACCCAGCACATATCCAAATGGCTAAAACCACATGATGTGTAAATGTCAATCACCATAGACATTTGCCTCTGGTATCCCTCAGCACTATAGTGTCTGCGGTCCTTATGCTAACTGTGTAACATCACTGTACAAGTCAGTAGTCATCTAGCAGTTGCATACACATACTTGTGGAATATAACATGTGTGTGCCTGAGTGTTGTGTGTCTGCCTCTAGATGAATGGGTTATGGCCCATGCACACACACTGCACTCCCCCATTGCCCTACGATGGCAAGCCTGCTGATGTCTTCACCTTGACATAAACCTTTGGGGAAAAAGTAGCCCAGTAATCTCCATGGTGCGTCCTATAACTATGTAATATTGTAGTGTAATGTATTAGTCAGGTAGGAGTTGTAATCCCAGACATGGCAACTGTGTGTTTGATAGTATAGGGATCAATGCTTTTTAGGCCATTCACATTCACTACAATTTCAAATGCCCTACTTTGGCAGGGCTGCTGATGTCATTCACTTTGAAATACACCTTTAGCAAAGGAGTAGCTCAGTAATCTCTGTGGTGCTTCCTATAGCTGCAAAATGCTGTAATGTGATGTAAGAGTTTTAATCCCAGACATGGTAACTGTGTGTGTGTTTAGCTGTGTAGGGATCAATGCATTTTAGGCCATTCACACTCTATACAATTTCAAATGCCCTACTTTGGCAGGGCTGCTGATGTCATTCACTTTGAAATACACCTTTGGAGAAGTAGTAGCCCAATAATCTCCATGATGTGTCCTAAAACTGTGTAATGCTGTAGTGTGATGTATTAGTTAGGTGGGAGTTCTAATACCAGATGTGGCAACTGTGTGTGTGTTTGTGTAGGGATCAATGCTTTTTAGGCCATTCACACTCACTACAATTTCAAATGCTCTTCTTTGGCAAGGCTGCTGATGTCATTCACTTTGAAATACACCTTTGGGGAAGGAGTAGTCTAGTAATCTCTGTGGTACATCCTATAACTGCGTAATGCTGCATTGTGATGTACTAGTTAGGTAGGAGTTCTAATCCCAGACATGGCAATTGTGTGTGTGTGTTTGTCTGTGTAGGGATCAATTACATTTTAGGCCATTCACACTCACTACAATTTCAAATGCCCTACATTGACAGGGCTGCTGATGTCATTCACTTTGAAATGCACCTTTGGGGAAGAAGTAATCCAGTAAGCTCCATGGCATGCGCTATAACTGCGTAATGCTGTAGTGTGATATGCTAGTTAGGTAGGACTTCTATTTCCAGACATGGCAACTATGAAACTCTGTGTGTAGGGATCAATGTTTTTTGGCCATTCCCAGTCACTACGCACACCTAAAAATGGAGAACACCGATAACTGTGCAGAAACAGAGATATGATCTAAGGCTCCAGAGAGCACCCTTGCAATATGAGGTACAGCTCTCACCACACCTGTTGGCCACCAAACCAGGACCAAAACAATAAAGGTGGAGGAGTGTCCATATTCACTAAGGATATACACACCACCAGGCTACTTGTCCAACAGAATGTGTCTGAAATACACCAGGTGCAACTAACAGTAGGTTAGACTGCATTCCAAATTGTATAGCTTGCTACAGCTCTCCCATCATGCCCCATGATTCCCACTACAGCTTTTGAAACATACTGTGAAATATTATGATACAAACAAACACCCTGATACTGGGTGACTTACACTACCCTGCCATTAACTGGGAA
This sequence comes from Protopterus annectens, assembly GCF_019279795.1. Taxonomy (NCBI): domain Eukaryota; kingdom Metazoa; phylum Chordata; order Ceratodontiformes; family Protopteridae; genus Protopterus; species Protopterus annectens. Next base: position 230,880,849 of record NC_056725.1, on the reverse strand, counting down.
AACCACTTGTGTACCAACACGTGTGCCCAACAGTTCTTGGAAGTCATAATTCCCAATGCCCTGGATCAAGTAACCCATAGTACCACCAGGGGCTCAAATATCCTAGACCTGGTCATTACCAACATGGGAAATCAATGCTCCACACCTATGGTCACCCCATCGGTGGTAAGTCTGCCTATGAGCTAATCACCCTTAACATCAACATCCCTCCCCCACACCCCAGTAAGGAAACCTCCATAACACACATCTCCAAAGCCAACATCATGCTACACATGTCAGATGTGACTAACGTCATGACACCCATGCAGATGGGAACTGAAAGGACAACTGCTGAATCCTGCATGAAGGCACTGTATGAGTGCATCCACTCATGCATGAATCATGCCATCCAATATAGAACCAAGACACTCCCCACCAAGAAAAGGAAGCCAATGTGGTGGCCCCCTGCCATAAACATACTGTACAACTAACGGAGGAAACAATTGCAGAAATGGGGGAATTTTCAGGATGCAAAATACTCCCTTACCAGCCACAGTAAGAAGCAGAGATCCCTCATAACATTTACCAAAGCTAGTTACAAACATAATATAGCCAAAGATGTCAAAGACAACTGCAAGCCGTTCCATAGCTATGTGAGGAATCTAAATGGCAATGCTCAGATCTGCTCTGAGCTACAACAGAATGGTATTAAATATAGTGCTCCCAGGGATATTGCCAATATCCTCGCAGATCGATTCAGTGCCAACTTCACCCCTGTCCCACCCCCCCAAAGGGCCCATCTCAACACGGAAAGATTGCCAGATTCGGGTAATAACAGCCACATAGGTAAAAAACACACTCTCCAGAGCTATGAAAACAGCAGCCATGGGACCAGTCAACATCCCAGACTGTGTAGTACATGAGCTACAAACTGAACTGGCACCTCACCTACGTGCCATGTCTAATTATAGCCACACCTCAAGCTTCATGCCCACTGCATGGCGCACAGCTACAGTTATCCCAGTACACAAGGGGGATCCACCTTGGATCCTGGGAACTACAGCCCCAGCAGTATCAAGTGCCTGATCTGCAAGGCCATGGAATGTATTATCATGGAAATTAAAACAAAGACATTGGCAACCTGCAAACTCTGGACCCCAACCAGGTTGGGTTTGTGAAGGGCCGATCATGTCACCTCAACCTGAGTGACAACTGTGAATCCATCTCCAGAGCTGTGGATGAGGGTAAGGTGGTTCACACAGCCTATCTGGACCTCGACAAAGCCTTCAACACCATCTCCCAGTCTAGAATCATAGATAAATGTATCAAGCTGGTCATTAATCCCAATGTCACCCGATGGGCTGCCAACTGCTGTACTGACAGAACCCACACTGTAAATGTAGGTGACACCATCCCCAGCCCAGACAAATGAAAGTTGGAGTACCTTAGGTTTCAGTCCTGGCATTGCCCTTGCTTGGCATCTACTGCTCTGAAGTACAGTCCAACTGTAAGGGACTCTGGCAAACAAAGGTTGCAGATGACTACACACTGGGAGCCAATGTTGAATCCCCACATGATGTGGATATTCTACAGAAGGGCTTTTCAGAAAGACATGCTTGGTGCCTGAACCATGGCCTCAAGATCAATGCCAAGAAATATATAATTATCTCCTTTGGGAAGGGACATGTACCTGTGAAGTAGCACATAGGTGGCAGTACACTAAACACCTAAAGTGTAATAGCAAACTTAGGGACACAGGTGGACAGTGGTCCCACTGTTGATAACCACATCACCACAACAGTCAGGAAACCCACCTATGTGGCACACCTCACCACTAAGGGCTTTACATCCAGGAAAAGGAGGCCATCGTCCCACTGTAGTCATCTCTCAGTAGATCCAGTACAGACTACAATGGCCTATTATGTATGTACCTCACAAGACATCTGCAACAACTAGAAAGGCTGCAGACATACATCATGAAATGAATCACAGGCCTAAACCAGATGCCCTATGCTGACCATCTGAAAATCATCCAGCTATACTCTGTCACATATTGTGTTCTCAGAGGCGATTTCTGCTTAACATATCATGCCATGTCAAACCCACAGTTGTTGGACATGCTACACTTAAAGAATTCCAAGCCCTCACAGCCACATGTTCCAGGTATCCAAATCTTGTCATCACAATGATCAATACATGCTGGAGGGATGTGTTACTGACCCAGAGACACCCCAGACTCTGGAACAGACTGCCCATACATGTCAAGCAGAGTGCCTCTTTGGCCCTCTTCAAAAGGAACCTGGACGATTGGATGGGAGATAGGAAATTGACCCAGAGATCATGTCAGCTGCCCTGCTAGACAGGGGTCCAGGGAAGTAAATACTGTGGGAAGACATAGCCAGGAATTGTCATGTCTAGGCATGTATAGGCCCTAGGGCTGATAGCCTAGTATCCAGCTATGAACCTATGAATCTATGAAATACACTTTCCATTGCCCAACCTTGGCAAGGTTGCTGATGTCATTCACTTTGAAATACACCTTTGGGGAAAAACTAGCCCAGTAATCTCTGTGGCGTGTGCTATAACTGCATAATGCTGTAGTTTGATGTACTAGTTCGGTAGGAGTTTTAATCCCAGACATGGCAAGTGTAAAGGTTTGTGTGTGTGTTTGTCTGTGTAGGGATTCATGCTTTTGAGGCCATTCACAGTCACTACAACTTCCATTGCACTACTTTGGCAAGTCTGCTGTTGTCATTCACCTTGAAATACACCCTTGGGGAAGAAATAGCCCAGTAATTTCCGTGGCACATGCTATAACTCCAATGTTGTAGTGTGATGTACTAGTTAGATAGGAGTTCAAATCCCAGACATGGGAACTGTGAGACTTGGTGTGTTTGTCATTCGTATCCTGTGTGGAGGTAGCTGTGAGCATGTAACAGCTGGACTCAATGTGTAGCAGGTTTTGCAAATTTCTTATATGGTGGGCCTATTATATGTCGCAATGTCCACCTTGCAAGGACAACTGATGTCAAATAGCAGAGTGGCTGGGGTAGAAAATCCATACCCTTGCATGTTACATCATGGCTTGGCGAACAATATAGGCAACCCTTGTATTACCCAGAGAACACTTTCCACCCATGACTCATACACAAACACACTTAGCTAGGCAACAGCCACTATGTTGGTAGTTCCTTGCATATTGCCCACAGACAGTAACCATGGTGTGATTGCAGCGGACTGCAGAGGGCACGGCACCCTGTCCCATCCCTACAACAGGGAATACCTGTATCATGATGTCAATCTAGGTGCAGGTCAACCTCGTGTCCATTGCCATTTCTCACCACATGAGGCAAGGAATGGCACATCTGATGATAATCTGTCTACACAACATGCCCCAGGCACCCCAGGTACACTTCCACATGTCACAGAACATGCATGTGGGATGTGTGCACATTCCAGACACCGTCCTTGTCATGGACTATAGAACACATACATGGCAAGCATTGCACAGCACTGGCCACCCACAAAAGTAACCCAGATGACTGGATGGTGAATACAATACCAACCTGTGTGGGCCAATCCAGACACTACACCCCTGAGCCACACTGCAGACAATTGTCATGTGGCCTGATGCCAAGGTGTACCCTTTATCTAGCCTTGTACAGCCTTCTGGCACAGTCAACCACTACACACCTGTGAAGCAATGCACCCATGCATGTCAGTACCGGCAACCTGTGTCTATGTGTGTGTGGAGTATAATGATTTGGATGCCATTCACCCTCACTACACCTCCCATTGACCTACTGAAGCATGCATTCTGATACCCCTGTGGTGCATATGACACCTGCGTATTACTGTGTTGTGGCAAACTAGCTAGTTAGGAAGTCTAATCCTGAATCTGCCAACTGTGATAAGGTGCGTGAGTCCCTGAGAGAGTGTGGCTGTGTTGACCTTGACACCTGTTAATGTGGACAGGCACATGTACTACACTTACATTATCCCTCCTTTATCACTGTTGCAGATGTCACTCACCATCGACTATACCTTTGGACATCTCCCCAATATGTAAGCTCTGTGGCGCATGCAATAACTGCATAGACATGTGATAAAAATACATAGGCAGGGGTTTGAAACACTGAACTGGTAAGTGTGTGACACAAACATGCTTAGGTTTTACTCTCCCACCCCCTCTCTGTCTTACTTTGTCTCTGTCTGTCTCTCACTTTCTCTCTGGTGTATGTGGAGAAGCTCACCTGCTTTGCTTAGGCAGCAGCTTGTGTTTTGTAAGTGATGTTTATGATCAGCTAATGGCCTCTGCATGAATTGCAGTCCCCCACTAACTGACTGCATGTGGAACAGCTGTGGTAACGTTCCCATAGAAAATTGCATGGAAACACACTCCTGTAACTAGGAACATCATGTGGGTGTTGGCCCTTTTCATTTACTGTGAGCAGGACTTCATGTCGGTGTTTGGCAAACAGCATCACAGATGGTAGTGGGATATACCTCTAACAACATACACTGTGGAGACAGGGGAACAAACAGGAGGGGGATGTTCCAGACATGACTACAGAATGTAAGTGTTGTTCTTCTGCATTTGGAGTAATGTTGGTTTAAAAGGGTTTTTGTGGATATGGCTGGTCTACATGATTTAATACCTGTCATGACAGTGTTATGTGTTTGAGGAAGCTCCCACCTGTAGGGTTATCTGTCAACTGGCCAGTGTTTGGAGTCTTATGTTTCTTGTGTTTCTCAAAGATCACCTATCTTAGAACTGCAGAAGCATAGTCTGGGGATTGCAGTCAGTACATGGTGACAGCCATGAGAGTTACTGACTTCATATCCCTCATAGGACATATGTCACAGCAAACCCTGTTACAACAGCAAATGTATGAGGGTATCACAGCAACATGCCAATTTTGGCCAAGTGTTTGTGGCTCCAGCC